>NW_027361696.1:38680000-38865000 GCF_039654945.1 Dendrobates tinctorius | reverse complement strand
AATATTATACCCCAGAGCTGCACTCACTATTCTGCTGGTGCAATCACTGAGTACATACATTACATTACTGATCCTGCACTGAACCTGAGTTACATCCTGTATTATACCCCAGAGCTGCACTCTCTATTCTGCTGGTGCAGTCACTGTGTACATACATTATATTACTGATCCTGAGTTACATCCAGTATTATACCCCAGAGCTGCACTCACTATTCTGCTGGTGCACTCACTGAGTGCATACATTACATTACTGATCCTGTACTGCACCTAAGTCACATCCTGTATTATACCCAGAGCTGCACTCTCTATTCTGCTGGTGTAGTCACTGTGTACATACATTACATTACTGATCCTGTACTGATCCTGAGTTACATCCTGTATTACACCCCAGAGCTGCACTCACTATTCTGCTGGTGCAGTCACTGTGTACATACATTACTGATCCTGAGTTACATCCTGTATTATACTCCAGAGCTGCACTCACTATTCTTCTGGTGCTGTCACTGTGTACTTCTCTCTCTTCACACAGGTAATCAACTGAGCCACCCTGCATGTATTTACTCCATTCACTGCCAGCAAGCAGCCTGAATGATACAACTTCCCACCTCTGCTGCCTCTATTTCTCTGCTGTAATATATCCAAATGGTAATCAACTGAGCCACCCTGCATGTATTTACTCCATTCACTGCCAGCAAGCAGCCTGAATGATACAACTTCCCACCTCTGCTGCCTCTATTTCTCTGCTGTAATATATCCAAATGGTAATCAACTGAGCCACCCTGCATGTATTTACTCCATTCACTGCCAGCAAGCAGCCTGAATGATACAACTTCCCACCTCTGCTGCCTCTATTTCTCTGCTGTAATATATCCAAATGGTACAACTCCATACTTCTGCTGCTTGACCATTTTGCTGCATATTTAAATGTGCTTGCTAAAGCTTTGGTATAATTCATTTGTTGCACTGTATGTAATACTTACTGCTTTAGATCTGTGACTGGGGCCTTTCTAGATCTTATCAGGTGGAAGGTGCTATAGCATTTTGCCACATCTTGGTCTAGTGCCTTTGATCATCTAACCATCCCCTGGTGTGCTGGCCCCAGCTGCCAAGTTATACCCAACCAGCTCCCACAATCCCTCTCTCCTGACCCTGTAGTGTGGCCTATATATGTAGTAGTTGCTAAGGGGAAGCACGCAGTGTGGGGTACAGCACGCAAGCATCCCATAAGCAAAGCATCACAGAAGATAAGCATCCAGCAAAACGGCAGTTATACATGGCAGTTAGTCAGGGCAGTAGTCAGGTAACCCACACCTTGCCTTCCCCTTTAACCATGTGCTTTATTTTTATCCTCCTGTGTTCCCTTGCCATCCACATTCATCACCCTATCCCCCCTCCATCACGACTCATACACATCAGCCCCTCTATACTTCCCTCTCCCATGTACAGCTCCCACACACTCCTCACCTTCCTGAGAAACCTCAGCCCATCTTGCCCAAACACATCGCAGAAAAAAACTACTTACAATTCCAACAACTATTGGCTCTTTATCTTCCTTCTCCTACTGATTTCAGGGGACATCTCCCCCAACCCTGGTCCACCATCCCCCAACCTCGACCCCTACCCTACCTCATATCGAAACCACAATAATCTGATTAACATTACTTGTACTCCCTCATCTCAATCTTTTAATTGTGCCCTCTGGAATCCACGGTCTGCTTGTAACAAGCTTCCTTTCCTACACAACTACTTTCTGAACAACTCTCTTAATCTGTTGGCCCTCACTGAAACCTGGATTCAGGATTCTGACACTGTCTCTCCTGCTGCCATTTCCTACGGTGGCTTACAATTCTCTCACTCCCCGAGACCCACAAACAGACGTGGTGGTGGAGTTGGCATACTCCTGTCCCCACAATGCACTTTCCAGGTCATCCCCCCAGTCCCATCACTCTTATTCCCTTCTTTTGAGGTCCACACCATCAGGCTCTTCCATCCCCTCTCCCTCAGGGTAGCGGTCATATACCAGCCCCCAGGCTCACCCACCCTCTTCCTTGACCACTTTTCAGCCTGGCTGCCACACTTCATGTCCTCAGAACTACCAACCCTCATCCTGGGAGACTTCAACATCCCCATTAACAGCCCTAATTCCACATCTGCATCCCAGCTTCTATCACTAACCACCTCTCTAGGCCTCTCACAGCTTTCAACCTCTGAGACACATAAGGACGGTAACACCCTTGATCTGGTCTTCTGCCGGCTCTGTTCAATCTCCCACCTAAACAACTCACCGCTTCCACTCTCTGACCACAACATTCTCTCCTTCACGCTCACAAATCCTCGCCCACCCCAGCTCATTCCTACCTACCACACAGTCAGAAATCTACAAGCTATTAACCCTCAGACACTTTCAGATTCCCTACACTCATCTCTGTCCCCAATCTCCTCTCTTTCCTGTCCTAATCTGGCTGTTCATCACTACAATGACACTCTTAGAAGCACCCTTGACCAAGTAGCTCCCCTCACCCTCAGAACCTCCAAACACAGAGTAAAAGAGCCCTGGCTCACATCGCAAACTCAACTTCTCCAGCGATGCTCCAGGAGTGCTGAACGCCTATGGAGAAAAACCCGCACACCAGAAGACTTCATCCACTTCAAATTTATGTTAAGAACCTATAACGCTGCCCTTCACCTTGCCAAACAGACCTACTTCACCACCCTGATCTCCTCACTAGCCAACAACCCCAAGAAACTTTTTGACACTTTTCACTCCCTCCTCAGGCCAAAAGCACAAGCCCCTATCACAGACATTTGTGCTGATGACCTGGCCTCCCACTTTACAGAAAAAATAGATAATATCCGTCAAGAAATCTGCTCCCAACCACCAAGTGCTGTGACTCCCATCCCTTCCTACATCTCCCATGGCTCACTCTCCACATTTGATCCCATAACAGAAGAAGAAGTCTCCAGACTCCTCTCTTCTTCTCGTCCGACTACATGCACTACCGACCCCATTCCCTCACATCTCCTCCAGTCTCTCTCTCCAGTCGTCACAACCCACCTAACTACAATCTTTAATCTCTCCCTCTCCTCGGGCATTTTCCCATCCTCCTTCAAACACGCCATCGTTACTCCACTACTAAAGAAACCTGCTCTCGACCCATCCTGCACAAACAACTACAGACCAGTCTCCAATCTCCCCTTCATCTCTAAACTTTTGGAACGCCTAGTTTACTCCCGCCTTACCCGTTACCTCTCCATTCACTCCCTTCTAGACCCTTCACAGTCCGGCTTCCGCCCCCTACATTCGACTGAAACTGCACTCATCAAAGTGACCAATGACCTTCTGACAGCAAAACGTAACGGTGACCACTCTCTGCTCATTCTTCTTGACCTATCTGCAGCTTTCGATACTGTTGACCACCATCTCCTACTCTCTAGGCTCCAGTCACTAGGCATTAAGGACACTGCACTCTCCTGGTTCTCTTCCTATCTCTCTGACCGCTCCTTCAGTGTTTTGTTCTCTGGCTCCACGTCATCTCCTCTTCCTCTTGCTGTCGGGGTACCTCAGGGCTCAGTCCTTGGCTCCCTTCTTTTCTCTCTCTACACGGCCCCAATTGGACAGACCATCAGCAGATTTGGCTTTCAGTACCATCTTTATGCTGATGACACACAACTATACACGTCTTCCCCCGACCTTACCCCCGCTGTACTACAGAACGCCAGTGACTGTCTGTCCGCAGTCTCCAATATCATGTCCGCTCTCTATCTGAAACTCAACCTCTCCAAAACTGAACTTCTTCTGCTCCCGCCGTATACTAACCTCCCTAAATCTGACATTTCCTTCTCCGTGGGTGGTACCACAATAACGCCCCGGCAGCAGGTGCGCTGTCTGGGTGTTATATTTGACACCAATCTCTCCTTTACATCCCATATACAATCCCTTGCCCACTCTTGCCGCTTACACCTAAAGAACATCTCTAGAATCCGCCCTTTTCTCACTATGGAAACAACAAAAACCCTCACTGTTGCATTGATCCACTCTCGCCTGGATTACTGCAACGCTCTATTAGTTGGCCTCCCCGTCACTCGACTATCCCCTCTCCAGTCCATACTCAATGCAGCAGCCAGGATCGTCCATCTGGGTAATCGGTACTCGGACGCGCCCGCTCTTCGCCAGTCCTTACATTGGCTGCCCATTCATTATAGGATCCAATTCAAAGTACTTGTTCTCACCCACAAAGCTCTCCACAGTGCGGCACCCCCTTACATCTCTTCTCTCATTTCTGTCTATCGGCCTAGCCGATCGCTGCGCTCTGCAAACGACTTTCGACTAACCTCTGCACTAATCCGTACCTCCCACTCCCGACTCCAAGACTTCTCCCGTGCTGCTCCTATCCTCTGGAATGCTCTACCCCAAGAAATCAGGACTATCCACAATTTGCATAGTTTTAGGCGCTCCCTCAAAACACACCTGTTCAGAGCGGCCTATCACATTCACTAATCAAAGTCATTCTCTGTGTAAGCGTGCGTAGCCCATTCACTATCTCCATCCATCCTTCACTCCTGCAAGATGGTTGGACCTTCATTGTAAATACACCATTGTAAATACACACCTGTACTCTGTATCTCCCTCACCTCATTGTAGATTGTACGCTCTCACGAGCAGGGTCGTCTTATTTCGTCTTATTTTGCTTTAATTATTGTATTGTTAGCGTTGTTACTTATGACTTGTGTTTTGAAACTGTTAAACTGTAAAGCGCTGCGGAATATGTTGGCGCTATATAAATAAAGATTATTATTATTATTATTATTATTACATTACTGATCCTTTACTGATCCTGAGTTACATCCTGTATTATACTCCAGAGCTGCACTCACTATTCTGCTGGTGCAGTCACTGTGTACATACACTACATTACTGATCCTGTACTGATGATCCTGAGTTACATCCTGTATTATACCCCAGAGCTGCACTCACTATTCTGCTGGTGCAATCACTGAGTACATATATTACATTACTGATCCTGCACTGAACCTGAGTTACATTGTGTATTATACCCCAGAGCTGCACTCACTATTCTGCTGGTGCAGTCACTGTGTACATACATTACATTACTGATCCTGGACTGATCCTGAGTTACATCCTGTGTTATACTCCAGAGCTGCACTCACTATTCTGCTGGTGCAGTCACTGTGTACATACACTACATTACTGATCCTGTACTGATGATCCTGAGTTACATCCTGTATTATACCCCAGAGCTGCACTCACTATTCTGCTGGTGCAGTCACTGTGTACATATATTACTGATCTTGAGTTACATCGTGTATTATACCCCAGAGCTGCACTCACTATTCTGCTGGTGCAGTCACTGTGTACATATATTACTGATCTTGAGTTACATCGTGTATTATACCCCAGAGCTGCACTCACTATTCTGCTGGTGCAGTCACTGTGTACATACACTACATTACTGATCCTGTACTGATGATCCTGAGTTACATCCTGTATTATACCCCAGAGCTGCACTCACTATTCTGCTGGTGCAGTCACTGTGTACATACATTACTGATCTTGAGTTACATCCTGTATTATACCCCAGAGCTGCACTCACTATTCTGCTGGTGCAGTCACTGTGTACATACATTACTGATCCAGAGATACATCCTTTATTATACCCCAGAGCTGCACTCTCTATTCTGCTGGTGTAGTCACTGTGTATATACATTACATTACTGATCCTGTACTGATCCTGAGTTACATCCTGTATTACGCCCCAGAGCTGCACTCACTATTCTGCTGGTGCAGTCACTGTGTACATACGTTACTGATCCTGAGTTACATCCTGTATTATACTAGAGAGCTGCACTCACTATTCTTCTGGTGCAGTCACTGTGTACATTTTACAGGATGAAAATGATGAAATGGTAAGACAGGATGTTGAGAAGGCTGAACTTTTAAATTCCTATTTTGCATCTGTTTTCTCTCAGAAAGGAAATGTAACATCAACTGTTCTTCACTGTCCTATTAAGGGAATAGAAGAATCCACGATATCTATAAACAGAAAGATAGTGAGGAAACACTTAGCTATCCTAAATGAATTCAAGTCTCCAGGTCCAGATGAATTACACCCCAGAGTACTGAAGGAGATAGCAGAAGAAATTTTTGAACCCCTCTCCATAATCTTTGAAAATTCTTGGAGAACAGGAGAAGTGCCAGAAGACTGAAGAAGAGCAAATGTTGTTCCTATCTTCAAAAAGGGGAAGAAGGTGGACCCAGGCAACTATAGGCCGGTGAGTCTGACTTCTATACCAGGAAAGATCTTTGAACAAATTATTAAACAACATGTATGTCAGTACCTGGATAAGAATGAAGTGATTAAACAGAGTCAGCATGGGTTTGTAACTAATAAGTCATGTCAGACTAACTTAATTTCCTTCTATGACGGAATCACTGATTGGGTGGATCAAGGAAATGCTGTAGATATAGTATATCTTGACTTCAGCAAAGCATTTGACAAAGTCTCTCATACAATCCTTATTGAAAAAATGACTAAGTATGGAATGGACAAGGCAACTGTTAGGTGGATTCATAACTGGCTTAGTGATCGGACCCAAAGAGTGATCGTAAATGGCTGCACATCCAGTTGGAAGAATGTCTCAAGTGGGGTACCACATGGCTCTGTCCTGGGCCCTGTATTGTTCAACATCTTTATCAACGATTTAGATGAAGGAATTGAGGGTAAACTGATTAAATTTGCTGATGAAACAAAGCTAGGAGGGATAGCTAATACTAGAGAAGAGAGAGAGAGGATTCAAAAAGATATAAATAAACTGGAGAAGTGGGCAGCAACTAACAGAATGGTTTTTAACAGGGAGAAATGCAAAGTACTACATCTGGGCAATAAAAATGAAAAAAGCATATACAGAATGGGAGGAATAGGGCTAAGTGACAGCACATGTGAAAAAGACTTGGGTATACTAATAGATCACAGACTGAATATGAGTAAACAGTGTGATGCAGCAGCAAAAAAGGCAAATGCAATTCTAGGATGTATTAACAGAAGCATACAGTCTAGATCACGTGAAGTCATTATTTCCCTTTACTCCTCTTTGGTCAGACCTCATCTGGAATACTGTGTCCAGTTTTGGGCACCACATTTTAAAAAAGACATCAACAAACTGGAGCAAGTTCAGAAAAGAGCCACCAGAATGGTGACCGGTCTGCAAACCCTGTCTTATGAGGAAAGGTTGCAGGATTTGGGAATGTTTAGTTTGCAAAAGAGAAGACTGAGAGGAGACTTAATAGCTGTCTACAAATATCTAAAGGCCTGGCACATTGTAGAAGGATCATCTTTATTCTCATTTGCACAAGGAAAGACTAGAAGCAATGGGATGAAACTGAATGGGAGGAGACACAGATTAGATACTAGAAAAAACTTTTTGAGAGAGTGATCAATGAGTGGAACAGGCTGCCACGAGAAGTGGTGAGTTCTCTTTCAATGGAAGTCTTCAAACAGAGGTTGGACAGACATCTGACTGGGATGATTTAGCGAATCCTGCTTTGAGCAGGGGGTTGGACCAGATGGCCCAGGAGGTCCCTTCCAACTCTATGATTCTATTCTATTCTATTCTATGCATTACTTTACTGATCCTTTACTGATCCTGAGTTACATCCTGTATTATACTCCAGAGCTGCACTCACTATTCTTCTGGTGCAGTCACTGTGTACATGCATTACATTACTGATCCTTTACTGATCCTGAGTTACATCCTGTAGATCTTTTATTGTAAAAATGAAAAACATAACTAATAATAATAACAATAATCTTTATTTATATAGAGCCAAAATATTCTGCAGCTCTTTACAGTTTTAACAGAAACAAAACAGAAATATAAGCCAGAAAATAATAAGTATACTGAATACTGGTTCAGCCGCTCAGTCACACACATATTATACATATTGTATATACAGAATAATAACTAATAGTGTTTCCTTTTAACTCCTGGTCCTGTCACCAAACAAAATAATAACCACAAACCAATAAAATAAACAATAGCAAACAAAAGCCATATACTTAAACTTTTTTTTAAATACATGTATATATATATATATATATATATATATATATATAATATATATACAGTTGTGGCCAAAAGTATTGACACTCCTGCAATTCTGTCAGATAATTCTCAGTTTCTTCCTGAAAATGATTGCAAACACAAATTCTTTGTTATTATTATCTTCATTTAATTTGTCTTAAATGAAAAAACACAAAGAATTGTCCTAAAGCCAAATTGGATATAATTCCACACCAAGCATAAAAAAGAGGGTGGACAAAAGTATTGACACTGTTCGAAAAATCATGTGATGCTTCTCTAATTTGTGTAATTAACAGCACCTGTAACTTGCCTGTGGCACCTAACAGGTGTTGGCAATAACTAAATCACACTTGCAGCCAGTTGACATGGATTAAAGTTGACTCAACCTCTGTCCTGTGTCCTTGTGTGTACCACATTGAGCATGGAGAAAAGAAATAAGACCAAAGAACTGTCTGAGGACTTGAGAAACCAAATTGTGAGGAAGCATGAGCAATCTCAAGGCTACAAGTCCATCTCCAAAGACCTGAATGTTCCTGTGTCTACCGTGCACAGTGTCATCAAGAAGTTTAAAGCCCATGGCACTGTGGTTAACCTCCCTAGATGTGGACGGAAAAGAAAAATTGACAAGAGATTTCAGCGCAAGATTTGCGGATGTTGGATAATGAACCTCGACTAACATCCAAACAAGTTCAAGCTGCCCTGCAGTCCGAGGGTACAACAGTGTCAACCCGTACTATCCGTCGGCATCTGAATGAAAAGGGACTGTATGGTAGGAGACCCAGGAAGACCCCACTTCTTACCCCGAGACATAAAAAAGCCAGGCTGGAGTTTGCCAAAACTTACCTGAAAAAGCCTAAAACGTTTTGGAAGAATGTTCTCTGGTCAGATAAGACAAAAGTAGTGCTTTTTGGGCAAAGGCATCAACATAGAGTTTACAGGAGAAAAAAAGGCATTCAAAGAAAAGAACACGGTCCCTACAGTTAAACATGGTGGAGGTTCCCTGATGTTTTGGGGTTGCTTTGCTGCCTCTGGCACTGGACTGCTTGACCGTGTGCATGACATATGAAGTCTGAAGACTACCAACAAATTTTGCAGCATAATGTAGGGCCCAGTGTGAGAAAGCTGGGTCTCCCTCAGAGGTCATGGGTCTTCCAGCAGGACAATGACCCAAAACACACTTCAAAAAGCACTAGAAAATGGTTTGAGAGAAAGCACTGGAGACTTCTAAGGTGGCCAGCAATGAGTCCAGACCTGAATCCCATAGAACACCTGTGGAGAGATCTAAAAATGGCAGTTTGGAGAAGGGACCCTTCAAATATCAGGGACCTGGAGCAGTTTGCCAAAGAAGAATGGTCTAAAATTCCAGCAGAGCATTGTAAGAAACTCATTGATGGTTACTGGAAGCGGTTGGTCGCAGTTATTTTGGCTAAAGGTTGTGCAACCAACTATTAGGCTGAGGGTGCCAATACTCTTGTCTGGCCCATTTTTGGAGTTTTGTGTGAAATGATCAATGTTTTGCTTTTTGCTTCATTCTCTTTTGTGTTTTTTCATTTAAGACAAATTAAATGAAGATAATAATACCAAAGAATTTGTGTTTGCAATCATTTTCAGGAAGAAACGGAGTATTAGCTGACAGAATTGCAGGCGTGTCAATACTTTTGGCCACAACTGTTTATATATATATATATATATATATATATTGTGGTCTAGAAACCACTTAGTCCGCTATGGGGCGCTGTGTGGATGTGCCAGGAGAAAGGATGAATGGCAGAATACGGAATGACCGTTATGTATCCCCAAGTGGGTGGCTTTGGGATGGAGACTTATGTGTTGTTCAGCAATGATATTGCTGAGGTGTTGCTTCAATGTATAAGGGAGAAGTCTCCAGGTAACTAGAGAGATGGGCTGGCCTGGTTACCTACAATCCCACCCAGGGGTATGTTTAAGAGTGTCATAATAAAGTATATGTGTGGCTGTGTGTAATAGGACCTTTAGTGAGGTCATAGCCATGTGATCACCTGTGGGTGTGGTTATGGACCATATAAGGTACCTGAGGTCCTGTCACATGAGAGAGAGCGCATGGATCTGATTGGGCCATGTGGAAGGTCCCGGCAGGCCAATGTGGTGGAAGGTGTGCTACCCTCCTGAAGACCACGTGCTGAGGCTGCTGACCCTGGGAGGCCTATGGATATTGGCTGTATGTGAGGAGGAATAAGCCTGCTGTGTTTTGCTGAGGCTCCAGGACTGAGCCTGAAATCATGGACACTTATGCTTGCTTTCGCTTGAGCTAAAGGCTATTCCTTGTTTTATGTGCTGCTTTATGGGTTATGAGGCAATAAACCCTGTGAACTTTTAAAAAGAACGTGCCTCCTGGTGGTCTCCCGTCGCACCTAAGCGAGTAGAATCCCTACAATTGGTGACAGACTGCGGGCAGTGGTTCCAAGTGCTGTTGGCTATGAGCCAGGAGAGCAGATGGTCTGGAAAATCGTGAGTAATACTGACTGAGGTCAGAGAAAGTGACTGTGTTGATATTTGTGGGATACCTCTGTGGAGAAGAGGCGTCCAGGAACCTGTGTGGCTGACACCAGCAGGTAATGGACAGGAATCCGTGTTGCACTGACCAGGGTTAGTGAGAGACTGTGTACCTGGAGGGTTCAGTGAGCAAGGTCTTGGAGGGTCAGTGTTGGGAGGTTCTGGGAGAAGAATCGGATCCCTGGAGCACGTGGTATGACCTTGGACCTGGTGAGGCGTGAGCGTTGGGCAGTCTCAGTTGGAGACGGATGTCCTGAAGAGCACCCGCTGAGCCCCTGGACCTGGTGAGGCCGATGTGTTGGGAAACCCTGGGAGGAGGGTCAGCTCCCTGAATAGCACCCGGTGCGCCCTGTGTGTTGGACGGTCTCAGACGGAGACGGTACGTCCTGAATAGCACACAGACAGGACACGTGAGTTTTTTGTGTGGTGTGTTTTTTTTTTCTTTTTCCTCTTTTCCTCTGCAAAACCTGAAGGTGACTGCTGTGGCTCAGAGGGGTCGTGAAGGGGACAAGCGGCTTCCGGTAACTCGGCGGGGTTACGAAGAGGACATCAGCTGCTGTGTGTGAACAGCAACCGGTGGTGCCAGTGATTTGTGACAGCAGGAGCTGTGGCAGCGCCAGAAGGAACTGGTGTGGTGTCGTGCTTAAAGGGCCAGTACAAGCCCAAAAAAGACATAAACTGTACTGTGTGAACTGTGGCATAAGAAGTTCTGCAGAACGGACATGGGGAAATCCCGAAAGGGGGCTGTGGCCCAAATCGGGGTGGTAGCCCAAAAGGGGTTGGAGTCCTAGAGGGGGGCTGTGACCCAAATTGGGGTGGTAGCCCAAAAGGGGTGGAGTCCCAAAAGGGGGCGCTGACCCAAATTGGGGTGTTAACCCAAAAAGGGGTGGAGTTCCAGGAGGGGGAAGCGAACCCAAATTGGGGTGGTTCAGGAAATGACAGCACTGGTTGCCTCAGTGGGTATGTCTGGGAATCCGCAGTGTGTCTGCATGAGTTTTGAGGAGTGCGGCATGTATTTTCCGGATAATGACGGGCCACAGGTGTGTACCGTGATGCTGCACCGGGAAGGAGTCTCTGGTAGTCTGGACTCAGAGTCAGGTGACTCTGACAGGAACTCCACTCTTTTTATATCTCTGACCGAGAAAAACGCCAGGGTTCACTGTAAACATGGGATCACGGTGAACTATGCAGTTGACCGAGTAATGTTTGAGGTGACCAAAGGTGGTGTGTGCAAAGGGGGCGGGATACCATGAGACTTAGTCTATGCCTTGGAGAGGGGCCGGGACTTTGTGTTGTTTGATGACATATGGTCGGACAATGGAGACGTTTCGATTGTGGGGCCAGCGGACGCTGAGATGGTAGTGGACAGGTCGGAAGTAGAACTGACCGGGAAAAGAAGTACATCCGCCCAACTGACGGTCCTGACGTCTCGTGACAAGACAGATGGTGGGCTGGGAGATGAGGTGACTGGAGTGGACACACGGTCAGAGGGTAACTGGAGGGTTGACTCGGATGATCGGCGTGACTCAGACTGTAGGAGTGACTCTGGCTCTGAGACAGGGCCGCCATCAAGCCATTACTGCCCTTACTACTGTATGGGGCCCCATGAACAGTAGCAAAAAGAGGGGCCCAGATACGCTGGCAGCCCGAGCCCTCCTCTCTTGATACTGCCGTTTGGGCTACAGGTGCAATAGTTCATGGCCGCTGCAAGCCAGATACATAACAACACTGCGGTGATTTAAGGATACACCTACAGTGTTGTTAGTGAATGCAGTGGCCAGAATTCAGTGCTGTACCTTTAAAGCAGCAGCAGGACCAAGTGCATCATGGTCCTGACGCAGGTCATTTGACACACTGCGCGCTCTTCTTCATTCTCGAGCAGAGCAGCAACATGTCACGTTTCTGGGAGACAGAAGATGCTGAAATCGGCAGAGGCAGAGGAGGTGGGCAGTGTGTGAGGACTTGCAGGAAGTTGCAGAGGGTAGTTAGGTGACGAGATGGCAATCTGCTGAGGTGAGGAGATGGGAGGCTGCTGATGTGAGTGAGAAGTTGGGAATCTGCTGAGGTGGAGATGGGAGGCTGAAGTGAGTGAGAAGTTGGGAATCTGCTGAGGTGGAGATGGGAGGCTGCTGAGGAGATGGGAGGCTGCTGAGGTGTGGAGATTGGAGACTGCTGAGGAGATGGGAGGCTACTGAGGTGAGGAGATGGGAGGCTGAGGTGAGTGAGAAGTTGGGAATCTGCTGAGGTGGAGATGGGCGGCTGCTGAGGAGATGGGAGGCTGCTGAGATGTGGAGATGGGAGGCTGCTGAGGTGTGGAGATGGGAGGCTGCTGAGGAGATGGGAGGCTGCTGAGGTGAGGAGATGGGAGGCTGCTGAGGTGAGGAGATGGGAGGCTGCTGAGGTGTGGAGATGGGAGGCTGCTGAGGTGTGGAGATGGGAGGCTGCTGAGGTGTGGAGATGGGAGGCTGCTGAGGTGAGGAGATGGGAGGCTGCTGAAGAGATGGGAGGCTGCTGAGGTGTGGAGATGGGAGACTGCTGTGGAGATGGGAGGCTGCTGACGAGATGGGAGGCTTGTGAGGTGAGGAGATGGAGGCTGCTGAGGAGATGGGAGGCTGCTGAGGAGATGGGAGGCTGCTGAGGTGTGGAGATGGGAGGCTGCTGAGGAGATGGGAGGCTTGTGAGGAGATGGGAGGCTGCTGAGGTGAGGAGATGATGGCTGCTGAGGAGATGGAAGGCTGCTGAGGTGACGAGATGGTGGCTGCTGAGGAGATGGGAGGCTGCTGAGGTGAGGAGATGGAGGCTGCTGAGGTGAGGAGATGGAGGCTGCTGAGGAGATGGGAGGCTGCTGAGGTGAGGAGATGGAGGCTGCTGAAGAGATGGGAGGCTTCTGAGGTGAGATGGGAGGCTGGTGAGGAGATGGGAGGCTGCTGAGGTGTTGAGATGGGAGGCTGCTGAGGAGATGGGAGGCTGCTGAGGAGATGGGAGGCTGCTGAGGAGATGGGAGGCTGCTGAGATGGGAGGCTGCTGACGAGATGGGAGGCTTGTGAGGTGAGGAGATGGAGGCTACTGAGGAGATGGGAGGCTGCTGAGGAGATGGGAGGCTGCTGAGGTGTGGAGATGGGAGGCTGCTGAGGAGATGGGAGGCTTGTGAGGAGATGGGAGGCTGCTGAGGTGAGGAGATGATGGCTGCTGAGGAGATGGAAGGCTGCTGAGGTGACGAGATGGTGGCTGCTGAGGAGATGGGAGGCTGCTGAGGTGAGGAGATGGAGGCTGCTGAGGTGAGGAGATGGAGGCTGCTGAGGAGATGGGAGGCTGCTGAGGTGAGGAGATGGAGGCTGCTGAAGAGATGGGAGGCTGCTGAGGTGAGATGGGAGGCTGGTGAGGAGATGGGAGGCTGCTGAGGTGTTGAGATGGGAGGCTGCTGAGGAGATGGGAGGCTGCTGAGGAGATGGGAGGCTGCTGAGGTGTGGAGATGGGAGGCTGCTGAGGAGATGGGAGGCTGCTGAGGTGAGGAGATGGAGGCTGCTGAGGAGATGGGAGGGTGCTGAGGTGAGGAGATGGAGGCTGCTGAGGAGATGGGAGACTGCTGAGGTGAGGAGATGGAGGCTGCTGAGGTGAGGAGATGGGAGGCTGCTGAAGTGAGGAGATGGGAGGTTGCTGAGGTGTGGAAATGGGAGGCTGCTGAGGTGTGGAGATGGGAGGCTGCTGAGGAGATGGGAGGCTTGTGAGGTGAGGAGATGGAGGCTGCTGAAAAGATGGGAGGCTGCTGAGGAGATGGGAGGCTGCTGAGGTGAGGAGATGGTGGCTGCTGAGGAGATGGGAGGCTGCTGAGGTGAGGAGATGGTAGCTGCTGAGGAGATGGGAGGCTGCTGAGGTGAGGAGATGGAGGCTGCTGAGGAGATGGGAGGCTGCTGAGGGGAGGAGATGGAGGCTGCTGAAGAGATGGGAGGCTGCTGAGGTGAGGAGATGGGAGGCTGGTGAGGAGATGGGAGGCTGCTGAGGTGAGGAGATGGGAGGCTGCTGAGGTGAGGAGATGGGAGGCTGCTGAGGTGAGGAGATGGGAGGCTGCTGAGGTGTGGAGATGGGAGGCTGCTGAGGAGATGGGAGGCTGCTGAGGTGAGGAGATGGAGGCTGCTGAGGAGATGGGAGGGTGCTGAGGTGAGGAGATGGAGGCTGCTGAGGAGATGGGAGGCTGCTGAGGTGAGGAGATGGAGGCTGCTGAGGAGATGGGAGGCTGCTGAGGTGTGGAAATGGGACGCTGCTGAGATGAGGAGATGGGAGGCTGCTGAGGTGTGGAAATGGGATGCTGCTGAGGTGTGGAGATGGGAGGCTGCTGAGGAGATGGGAGG
This sequence comes from Dendrobates tinctorius, assembly GCF_039654945.1. Classification (NCBI taxonomy): domain Eukaryota; kingdom Metazoa; phylum Chordata; class Amphibia; order Anura; family Dendrobatidae; genus Dendrobates; species Dendrobates tinctorius. Next base: position 38,850,019 of record NW_027361696.1, on the reverse strand, counting down.
CTGCTGAGGTGTAGAGATGAGAGGCTGCTGGGGAGATGGGAGGCTTCTGAGGAGAGGAGATAGGAGGCTGCTGAGGAGAGGAGATGGGAGGCTGCTGTGGTGAGTGAGAAGTTGGGAATCTGCTGAGGTGGAGATAGGAGGCTGCTGAAGAGATGGGAGGCTGCTGAGGTGTGGAGATGGGAGGCTGAGGTGAGTGAGAATTTGGGAATCTGCTGAGGTGGAGATGGGAGGCTGCTGAGGAGATGGGAGGCTGCTGAGAAGAGGAGAAGGAAGGCTGCTGAGGAGATGGGAGGCTGCTGAGGAGATGGGAGGCTGCTGAGGTGAGGAGATGGGAGGCTGCTGAGGAGATGGAGGCTGCTGAGGGGATGGGAGGCTAATGAGGTGAGGAGATGGAGGCTGCTGAGGAGATGGGAGGCTGCTGAGGTGAGGAGATGGGAGGCTGAGGTGAGTGAGAAGTTGGGAATCTGCTGAGGTGGAGATGGGAGGCTGCTGAGGTGTGGAGATGGGCTGAGGTGAGTGAGAAGTTGGGAATCTGCTGAGGAGATGGGAGGCTGCTGAGGTGTGGAGATGGGCAGCTGCTGAGGAGATGGAAGGCTGCTGAGGTGTAGAGATGGGAGGCTGCTGAGGAGATGGGAGGCTGCTGAGGAGAGGAGATGGAAGGCTGCTGAGGAGAGGAGATGGAGGCTGCTGAGGAGATGGGAGGCTGCTGAGGTGAGAAGATGGAGGCTGCTGATGTGAGGAGATGGGAGGCTGCTGAGGTGAGAAGATGGAGGCTGCTGAGGAGATGAGAGGCTGCTGAGGTAAGGAGATGGGAGGCTGCTGAGGTGAGGAGATGGGAGGCCGCTGAGGTGTGGAGATGGGCGGCTGCTGAGGAGATGGGAGGCTTCTGAGGTGTAGAGATGGGAGGCTGCTGAGGAGAGGAGATGGGAGGCTGCTGAGGAGAGGAGATGGGAGGCTGCTGAGGAGAGGAGATGGGAGGCTGCTGAGGTGAGGAGATGGGAGGCTACTGAGGAGAGGAGATGGGAGGCTGCTGAGGAGAGGAGATGGGAGGCTGCTGAGGAGAGGAGATGGGAGGCTGCTGAGGAGATGAGAGGCTGCTGAGGTGTAGAGATGGGAGGCTGCTGGGTAGATGGGAGGCTGCTGAGGAGAGGAGATGGGAGGCTGCTGAGGAGAGGAGATGGGAGGCTGCTGAGGTGAGTGAGAAGTTGGGAATCTGCTGAGGTGGAGATGGGAGGCTGCTGAGGAGATGGGAGGCTGCTGAGGTGTGGAGATGGGAGGCTGAGTTGAGTGAGAAGTTGGGAATCTGCTGAGGTGGAGATGGGAGGCTGCTGAGGAGATGGGAGGCTGCTGAGATGTGGAGATGGGAGGCTGCTGAGGAGATGGGAGGCTGCTGAGGTGAGGAGATGAGAGGCTGCTGAGGAGATGGAAGCTGCTGAGGAGATGGAGGCTGCTGAGGAGATGGGAGGTTGCTGATGTGAGGCTGCTGAGGTGAGGAGATGGGAGGCTGCTGAGGAGATGGGAGGCTGCTAAGGTGAGGAGATGGGAGGCTGCTGAGGTGAGGAGATGGGAGGCTGAGGTGAGTGAGAAGTTGGAAATCTGCTGAGGTGGAGATGGGAGGCTGCTGAGGAGATGGGAGGCTGCTGAGGTGTGGAGATGGGAGGCTGCTGAGGAGATGGAGGCTGCTGAGGAGATGGGAGGCTGCTGAGGTGAGGAGATGGGAGGCTGCTGAGGAGATGGGAGGCTGCTGAGGAGATGGGAGGCTGCTGAGGTGTGGAGATGGGCGGCTGCTGAGGAGATGGGAGGCTGCTGAGGTGTAGAGATGGAGGCTGCTGAGGAGAGGAGATGGGAGGCTGCTGAGGTGAGTGAGAAGTTGGGAATCTGCTGAGGTGGAGATGGGAGGCTGCTGAGGAGATGGGAGGCTGCTGAGGAGAGGAGATGGGAGGCTGCTGAGGTGAGTGAGAAGTTGGGAATCTGCTGAGGTGGAGATGGGAGGCTGCTGAGGAGATGGAAGGCTGCTGAGGTGTGGAGATGGGAGGCTGCTGAGGAGATGGGAGGCTGCTGAGGTGAGGAGATGGAGGCTGCTGAGGAGATGGGATGCTGCTGAGGTGAGGAGATGGAGGCTGCTGAGGAGATGGGAGGCTGCTGAGGTGAGGAGATGGAGGCTGCTGAGGAGATGGGAGGCTGCTGAGGTGTGGAGATGGGTGGCTGCTGAGGAGATGGGAGGCTGCTGAGGTGTAGAGATGGAGGCTGCTGAGGAGATGGGAGGCTGCTGAGGTGAGTGAGAAGTTGGGAATCTGCTGAGGTGGAGATGGGAGGCTGCTGAGGAGATGGGAGGCTGCTGAGGTGTGGAGATGGGAAGCTGAGGTGAGTCAGAAGTTGGGAATCTGCTGAGGTGGAGATGGGAGGCTGCTAAGGAGATGGGAGGCTGCTGAGAGGTGGAGATGGGTGGCTGCTGAGGAGATGGGAGGCTGCTGAGGTGAGGAGATGGAGGCTGCTGAGGAGATGGGAGGCTGCTGAGGTGAGGAGATGGGAGGCTGCTGAGGTGTGGAGATGGGAGGCTGCTGAGGTGTGGAGATGGGAGGCTGAGATGAGTGAGAAGTAGGGAATCTGCTGAGATGGAGATGGGAGGCTGCTGAGGAGATGGGAGGCTGCTGAGATGTGGAGATGGGAGGCTGCTGAGGAGATGGGAGGCTGCTGAGGTGAGGAGATGGGAGGCTGCTGAGGTGAGGAGATGGGAGGCTGCTGAGGTGTGGAGATGGGCGGCTGCTGAGGAGATGGGAGGCTGCTGAGGTGTAGAGATGGGAGGCTGCTGAGGAGATGGGAGGCTGCTGAGGAGATGGGAGGCTGCTGAGGAGAGGAGATGGGAGGCTGCTGAGGTGAGTGAGAAGTTGGGAATCTGCTGAGGTGGAGATGGGAGGCTGCTGAGGAGATGGGAGGCTGCTGAGATGTGGAGATGGGAGGCTGATGAGGAGATGGGAGGCTACTGAGGTGAGGAGATGGGAGGCTACTGAGGTGAGGAGATGGGAGGCTACTGAGGTGAGGAGATGGGAGGCTGCTGAGGTGAGGAGATGGGAGGCTGCTGAGGTGTGGAGATGGGAGGCTGCTGAGGTGTGGAGATGGGAGGCTGCTGAGGAGATAGGAGGCTGCTGAGGTGTAGAGATGGAGGCTGCTGAGGAGATGGGAGGCTGCTGAGGAGATGGACCTGGAGCAGTTTGCCAAAGAAGAATGGTCTAAAATTCCAGCAGAGCATTGTAAGAAACTCATTGATGGTTACTGGAAGCGGTTGGTCGCAGTTATTTTGGCTAAAGGTTGTGCAACCAACTATTAGGCTGAGGGTGTCAATACTCTTGTCTGGCCCATTTTTGGAGTTTTGTGTGAAATGATCAATGTTTTGCTTTTTGCTTCATTCTCTTTTGTGTTTTTTCATTTAAGACAAATTAAATGAAGATAATAATACCAAAGAATTTGTGTTTGCAATCATTTTCAGGAAGAAACGGAGTATTAGCTGACAGAATTGCAGGCGTGTCAATACTTTTGGCCACAACTGTTTATATATATATATATATATATATATTGTGGTCTAGAAACCACTTAGTCCGCTATGGGGCGCTGTTTGGATGTGCCAGGAGAAAGGATGAATGGCAGAATACGGAATGACCGTTATGTATCCCCAAGTGGGTGGCTTTGGGATGGAGACTTATGTGTTGTTCAGCAATGATATTGCTGAGGTGTTGCTTCAATGTATAAGGGAGAAGTCTCCAGGTAACTAGAGAGATGGGCTGGCCTGGTTACCTACAAACCCACCCAGGGGTATGTTTAAGAGTGTCATAATAAAGTATATGTGTGGCTGTGTGTAATAGGACCTTTAGTGAGGTCATAGCCATGTGATCACCTGTGGGTGTGGTTATGGACCATATAAGGTACCTGAGGTCCTGTCACATGAGAGAGAGCACATGGATCTGATTGGGCCATGTGGAATGTCCCGGCAGGCCAATGTGGTGGAAGGTGTGCTACCCTCCTGAAGACCACGTGCTGAGGCTGCTGACCCGGGGAGGCCTATGGATATTGGCTGTATGTGAGGAGGGATAAGCCTGCTGTGTTTTGCTGAGGCTCCAGGACTGAGCCTGAAATCATGGACACTTATGCTTGCTTTCGCTTGAGCTAAAGGCTATTCCTTGTTTTATGTGCTGCTTTATGGGTTATGAGGCAATAAACCCTGTGAACTTTTAAAAAGAACGTGCCTCCTGGTGGTCTCCCGTCGCACCTAAGCGAGTAGAATCCCTACAATTGGTGACAGACTGCGGGCAGTGGTTCCAAGTGCTGTTGGCTATGAGCCAGGAGAGCAGATGGTCTGGAAAATCGTGAGTAATACTGACTGAGGTCAGAGAAAGTGACTGTGTTGATATTTCAGTCTGCATTGTGATTGCTATAAGTGTGTGCTAGAAGTGTGAAGATTAATTTAAGAATTAAAACCAGAAGGATGAATACAGACTGTGCCCTGCTACCTGCCACCATCGCACTCTAACAAGCATCTCTATTCTTCCGACAGGTATGTCCATCCACCCAGCTCTCCTGCTCTCCTGCTGTCTGTCTATGAAGGACACACAGTGCGTCACCCAGCTTTGCACATAGACTTGCCTCTGCACCTAGCATTCACATGGTATGTCCATCCACCCAGCTCTCCTGCTCTCCTGCTGTCTGTCTATGAAGGACACACAGTGCGTCACCCAGCTTTGCACATAGACTTGCCTCTGCACCTAGCATTCACATGGTATGTCCATCCACCCAGCTCTCCTGCTCTCCTGCTGTCTGTCTATGAAGGACACACAGTGCGTCACCCAGCTTTGCACATAGACTTGCCTCTGCACCTAGCATTCACATGGTATGTCCATCCACCCAGCTCTCCTGCTCTCCTGCTGTCTGTCTATGAAGGACACACAGTGCGTCACCCAGCTTTGCACATAGACTTGCCTCTGCACCTAGCATTCACATGGTATGTCCATCCACCCAGCTCTCCTGCTCTCCTGCTGTCTGTCTATGAAGGACACACAGTGCGTCACCCAGCTTTGCACATAGACTTGCCTCTGCACCTAGCATTCACATGGTATGTCCATCCACCCAGCTCTCCTGCTCTCCTGCTGTCTGTCTATGAAGGACACACAGTGCGTCACCCAGCTTTGCACATAGACTTGCCTCTGCACCTAGCATTCACATGGTATGCCTTTCAGCTAACCCCAGCTTACCCCAGTGTTATTTATGACCTTGTTTACTCTGGCTTGATCATATACATCTGGTCCACTCTTAATTGTCTGGCCAAGATGAGCAGAGACCACTCCTCTCTGCTTCACACCTGACTGCACTTAGTTGTACATATATTGCAGAGTACAAGTCTGCATAGACTTCAGTCTGCATTGTGATTGCTATAAGTGTGTGCTAGAAGTGTGAAGATTAATTTAAGAATTAAAACCAGAATTGAAACTGACGGTAACTGTACACAGTCACTGTAAACAATGTTTCTGTTTGTTTTCACTTTCACCCCAATAATCCTTCACTTTCTGCTAATTCCCCTAATCCCTACTCCTAGTAAGGAACTGTTCATCTCTTCTTCAATCCTCCCCATCCACCTCACCTCCGCCTCAAAACTGTTCCTTAACATACAATCCTCTGTCTCCAAACACAGACAGCCCCCTCATGCCCTCTCCTGCTCCCACCTGCTAACACTTTCTCTGCTCCTTCTCACTGCTGGTGATATCTCTCCAAATCCTGGTCCTCCTCACCACATTCCCACAGTCATTTCTACCTCCCATCCACGCTCTATCACAACCTTCCGTAACCTCTCCAACCTTATACCCATTCACCCAGCCCCCGCTTCCCCAGTCCCACTAACAGGAGCTCTGTGGAACGCTCGCTCTGTCTGCAACAAGCTTTCCTACATCCATGATCTTTTTGTTACTACCAAACTCTCCTTCCTCGCCATCACCGAAACCTGGCTCACCCCTTCTGACACAGCCTCTCCTGCTGCACTTTCGTATGGCGGCTTCCACCTTTCTCACACCCCCCGCCCCAGCAGCAAACATGGTGGAGGAGTTGGTTTTCTCCTGTCAGATACCTGCTCCTTCACCCCAATCCCACTGCCACCCTCTGTTACCCTCCCTTCCTTTGAGGTGCACTCTGTGCGCATCTACTCCCCCTCCAACCTCCAACTGGCTGTCATCTACCGCCCCCCAGGGCCAGCCACCACCTTCTTTGACCACTTCACCACCTGGTTACTTCATTTCCTTTCCGCGGACATCCCTACTATCATCATGGGCGACTTCAACATCCCCATTGACACTTCCCTCTCAGCTGCCACTAAACTTCTATCTCTCACTTCCTCCTTCGGCCTCACTCAATGGTCTTCTACAGCCACCCACAAAGATGGCCACACACTGGACCTCATCTTCACCCGCCTCTGCTCCCTATCTAACCTCTCTAACTCACCTCTTCCTCTCTCTGACCACAACCTGCTCACATTCTCTTCCCTCTTCACTCCATGTCTACAATCCCCACCCCACAAACTTTCACACCCTCGCAGGAATCTTAAACACCTTGACCTACACTCATTCTCCGAATCCCTCCTCCCTCTTACAGATATAAGTTCCTTACACAATGCGGATGACGCTGCCGCTCTATATAACACCACAATAGCTGTAGCTTTGGAATCCGCTGCCCCACTTACACATACCAAAACTCGCAAAATCAACAGACAGCCCTGGCACACCAGCCTGACCAAAGAGCTGAGGCGAGCTTCCAGGGCTGCTGAGCGCAGATGGAAAAGATCCCACTCCAACGAGCATTTCATCGCATTCAAACAGTCCCTCACTACTTTCAAGACCACACTCGCCACAGCTAAACAAACCTACTTCTCATCTCTCATATCCTCCCTGTCTCACAACCCTAAACAGTTATTCAACACCTTCAATTCTCTCCTCCGCCCCCCAGCACCTCCTCCCTCCCCACTCATCTCAGCTGAAGACTTTGCCTCATTTTTCAAGCAGAAAATTGATAACATCAGGGACAGTTTTGGTCAACAACCCCCAGAGCCCTTCCTCCCGACTTCCCAGCCCTCCACCTTCAAAACCAACTTCTCCACCATTACAGAAGATCGACTCTCCACTCTACTCTCAAGATCACATCTCACCACCTGTGCACTCGACCCGATCCCATCCCACTTCATCCCAAACCTCACCACAGTCTTCATCCCAACCCTAACCCATCTCTTCAACCTATCACTAACAACTGGTGTTTTCCCCTCAAGCTTTAAACATGCCTCCATCACACCTATCCTCAAAAAGCCCTCTCTTGACCCATCCTCTGCATCTAGCTATCGCCCTATATCACTTCTCCCATACGCCTCCAAGCTACTGGAACAACACGTCTACCTTGAACTGTCCTCCCATCTCTCTTCTTGCTCCCTCTTCGACCGCTTACAATCTGGCTTCCGGTCACACCACTCCACTGAAACTGCCCTTACTAAGGTCACCAATGACCTCTTAACTGCCAAGAGCAAGCGACACTACTCTGTCCTCCTCCTCCTAGACCTGTCGGCTGCCTTTGACACAGTGGACCATTCCCTATTATTACAGACCCTCTCATCCCTCGGCATCACAGACTTGGCCCTCTCCTGGATCTCATCATACCTAACAGACCGGACATTCAGCGTCTCCCACTCACACACCACCTCCTCACCTCGCCCCCTATCTGTCGGAGTCCCACAAGGTTCAGTCCTAGGGCCCCTGCTGTTCTCTATTTACACCTTTGGCCTGGGACAGCTCATAGAATCTCATGGCTTTCAGTATCATCTTTATGCTGATGACACACAGATCTACATCTCTGGACCAGATATCACCTCCCTACTAACCAGAATCCCTCAATGTCTGTCCACTATTTCATCCTTCTTCTCCACTAGATATCTGAAACTCAACATGGACAAAACAGAATTCATCATCTTTCCCCCATCTCACGTGACCCCCCCTACGAACCTATCAATTACAGTAAATGACTGCCCACTCTCCCCAGTCCCACAAGCTCGCTGCCTCGGAGTAATCCTTGATGCTGATCTCTCCTTCAAACCACATATCCAAACCCTTTCCACTTCCTGCCGACTTCAACTCAAAAATATTTCACGCATCCGTTCATTCCTCACCCAAGAATCTGCAAAAACCCTAGTCCATGCCCTCATCATCTCTCGCCTTGACTACTGCAACCTCATGCTCTGCGGCCTCCCCTCAAACACTCTCGCACCCCTCCAATCTATTCTAAACTCTGCTGCCCGACTAATCCACCTGTCCCCCCGCTATTCCCCAGCTTCTCCCCTCTGTCAATCCCTTCACTGGCTCCCAATTGCCCAGAGACTCCATTACAAAACCCTAACCATGACATACAAAGCCATCCACAACTTGTCTCCTCCATACATCTGTGACCTCATCTCCCGGTACTTTCCTGCACGCAACCTCCGATCCTCACAAGATCTCCTTCTCTACTCCCCTCTTATCTCCTCTTCCCACAATCGCATACAAGATTTCTCTCGCGCATCACCCCTACTCTGGAACTCTCTACCACAACATATCAGACTCTCACCTACCATCGAAACCTTCAAAAAGAGCCTGAAGACCCACCTCTTCCGACAAGCCTATAACCTGCAGTAACCACCGATCGACCAAACCGCTGCATGACCAGCTCTACCCTCGCCTACTGTATTATCACCCATCCCTTGAAGATTGTGAGCCCTCGCGGGCAGGGTCCTCTCTCCTCCTGTACCAGTTATGACTTGTATTGTTTAAGATTATTGTACTTGTTTTTATGTATACCCCCCTCACATGTAAAGCGCCATGGAATAAATGGCGCTATAACAATAAATAAATAATAATAATAATAATAATAATAATAATAATATTTGTGGGATACCTCTGTGGAGAAGAGGCGTCCAGGAACCTGTGTGGCTGACACCAGCAGGTAATGGACAGGAATCCATGTTGTACTGACCAGGGTTAGTGAGAGACTGTGTACCTGGAGGGTTCAGTGAGCAAGGTCTTGGAGGGTCAGTGTTGGGAGGTTCTAGGAGAAGAATCGGATCCCTGGAGCACGTGGTATGACCTTGGACCTGGTGAGGCGTGAGCGTTGGGCAGTCTCAGTTGGAGACGGATGTCCTGAAGAGCACCCGCTGAGCCCCTGGACCTGGTGAGGCTGGTGTGTTGGGAAACCCTGGGAGGAGGGTCAGCTCCCTGAATAGCACCCGGTGCGCCCTGTGTGTTGGACGGTCTCAGACGGAGACGGTACGTCCTGAATAGCACACAGACAGGATACGTGAGTTTTTTGTGTGGTGTGTTTTTTTTTTTCCTTTTCCTCTGCAAAACCTGAAGGTGACTGCTGTGGCTCAGATGGGTCGTGAAGGTTTTTTTCCAAGGCAGTTTGCTGTGGCTCAGTGGGGTCACGAAGGGGACAAGCGGCTTCCGGTAACTCGGCGGGGTTACGAAGAGGACATCAGCTGCTGTGTGTGAACAGCAACCGGTGGTGCCAGTGATTTGTGACAGCAGGAGCTGTGGCAGCGCCAGAAGGAACTGGTGTGGTGTCGTGCTTAAAGGGCCAGTACAAGCCCAAAAAAGACATAAACTGTACTGTGTGAACTGTGGCATAAGAATTTCTGCAGAACGGACATGGGGAAATCCCGAAAGGGGGCTGTGGCCCAAATCGGGGTGGTAGCCCAAAAGGTGGTGGAGTCCTAGAGGGGGGCTGTGACCCAAATCGGGGTGGTAGCCCAAAAGGGGTGGAGTCCCAAAAGGGGGCGCTGACCCAAATTGGGGTGTTAACCCAAAAAGGGGTGGAGTTCCGGGAGGGGGAAGCGAACCCAAATTGGGGTGGTTCAGGAAATGACAGCACTGGTTGCCTCAGTGGGTATGTCTGGGAAACCGCAGTGTGTCTGCATGAGTTTTGAGGAGTGCGGCATGTATTTTCTGGATAATGACGGGCCACAGGTGTGTACCGTGATGCTGCACCGGGAAGGAGTCTCTGGTAGTCTGGACTTAGAGAGTCAGGTGACTCTGACAGGAACTCCACTCTTTTTATATCTCTGACCGAGAAAAACGCCAGGGTTCACTGTAAACATGGGATCACGGTGAACTATGCAGTTGACCGAGTAATGTTTGAGGTGACCAAAGGTGGTGTGTGCAAAGGGGGCGGGATGCCATGAGACTTAGTCTATGCCTTGGAGAGGGGCCGGGACTTTGTGTTGTTTGATGACATATGGTCGGACAATGGAGACGTTTCGATTGTGGGGCCAGCGGACGCTGAGACGGTAGTGGACAGGTCGGAAGTAGAACTGACCGGGAAAAGAAGTACATCCGCCCAACTGACGGTCCTGACGTCTCGTGACAAGACAGATGGTGGGCTGGGAGATGAGGTGACTGGAGTGGACACACGGTCAGAGGGTAACTGGAGGGTTGACTCGGATGATCGGCGTGACTCAGACTCTAGGAGTGACTGTGGCTCTGAGACAGGGCCGCCATCAAGGCATTACTGCCCTTACTACTGTATGGGGCCCCATGAACAGTAGCAAAAAGAGGGGCCCAGATACGCTGGCAGCCCGAGCCCTCCTCTCTTGATACTGCTGTTTGGGCTACAGGTGCAATAGTTCATGGCAGCTGCAAGCCAGATACATAACAACACTGCGGTGATTTAAGGATACACCTACAGTGTTGTTAGTGAATGCAGTGGCCAGAATTCAGTGCTGTACCTTTAAAGCAGCAGCAGGACCAAGTGCATCATGGTCCTGACGCAGGTCATTTGACACACTGCGCGCTCTTCTTCATTCTCGAGCAGAGCAGCAACATGTCACGTTTCTGGGAGACAGAAGATGCTGAAATCGGCAGAGGCAGAGGAGGTGGGCAGTGTGTGAGGACTTGCAGGAAGTTGCAGAGGGTAGTTAGGTGACGAGATGGCAATCTGCTGAGGTGAGGAGATGGGAGGCTGCTGATGTGAGTGAGAAGTTGGGAATCTGCTGAGGTGGAGATGGGAGGCTGCTGAGGTGTGGAGATGGGAGGCTGAGGTGAGTGAGAAGTTGGGAATCTGCTGAGGTGGAGATGGGAGGCTGCTGAGGAGATGGGAGGCTGCTGAGGTGTGGAGATTGGAGGCTGCTGAGGAGATGGGAGGCTACTGAGGTGAGGAGATGGGAGGCTGAGGTGAGTGAGAAGTTGGTAATCTGCTGAGGTGGAGATGGGCGGCTGCTGAGGAGATGGGAGGCTGCTGAGATGTGGAGATGGGAGGCTGCTGAGGTGTGGAGATGGGAGGCTGCTGAGGTGTGGAGATGGGAGACTGCTGAGGAGATGGGAGGCTGCTGAGGTGTGGAGATGGGAGGCTGCTGAGGTGTGGAGATGGGAGGCTGCTGAGGTGTGGAGATGGGAGGCTGCTGAGGAGATGGGAGGCTGCTGAGGTGTGGAGATGGGAGGCTGCTGAGGTGTGGAGATGGGAGGCTGCTGAGGTGAGGAGATGGGAGGCTGCTGAAGAGATGGGAGGCTGCTGAGGTGAGGAGATGGGAAACTGCTGACGAGATGGGAGGCTTGTGAGGTGAGGAGATGGAGGCTGCTGAGGAGATGGGAGGCTGCTGAGGAGATGGGAGGCTCCTGAGGTGAGGAGATGGTGGCTGCTGAGGAGATGGGAGGCTGCTGAGGTGTGGAGATGGGAGGCTGCTGAGGAGATGGGAGGCTTGTGAGGTGAGAAGATGGAGGCTGCTGAGGAGATGGGAGGCTGCTGAGGTGAGGAGATGGTGGTTGCTGAGGAGTTGGGAAGCTGCTGAGGTGAGGAGATCGTGGCTGTTGAGGAGATGGGAGGCTTCTGAGGTGAGGAGATGGTGGCTGCTGAGGAGATTGGAGGCTGCTGAGGTGAGGAGATGGGAGGCTGCTGAGGTGTTGAGATGGGAGGTTGCTGAGGAGATGGGAGGCTGCTGAGGAGATGGGAGGCTGCTGAGGTGTGGAGATGGGAGGCTGCTGAGGAGATGGGAGGCTGCTGAGGTGAGGAGATGGAGGCTGCTGAGGAGATGGGAGGGTGCTGAGGTGAGGAGATGGAGGCTGCTGAGGAGATGGAGGCTGCTGAGGTGAGGAGATGGGAGGCTGCTGAGGTGAGGAGATGGGAGGCTGCTGAGGTGAGGAGATGGGAGGCTGCTGAGGTGAGGAGATGGGAGGCTGCTGAGGTGAGGAGATGGGAGGCTGCTGAGGAGATGGGAGGCTGCTGAGGTGAGGAGATGGGAGGCTGCTGAGGAGATGGGAGGCTGCTGAGGTGAGGAGATGGAGGCTGCTGAGGAGATGGGAGGCTGCTGAGGTGAGGAGATGGTGGTTGCTGAGGAGATGGGAAGCTGCTGAGGTGAGGAGATGGTGGCTGTTGAGGAGATGGGAGGCTTCTGAGGTGAGGAGATGGTGGCTGCTGAGGAGATTGGAGGCTGCTGAGGTGAGGAGATGGGAGGTTGCTGAGGAGAGGGGAGGCTGCTGAGGAGATGGGAGGCTGCTGAGGTGAGGAGATGGGAGGCTGCTGAGGAGATGGGAGGCTGCTGAGGTGAGGAGTTGGAGGCTGCTGAGGAGATGGGAGGCTGCTGAGGTGAGGAGATGGGAGGCTGCTGAGGTGAGGAGATGGGAGGCTGCTGAGGTGAGGAGATGGGAGGCTGCTGAGGTGAGGAGATGGGAGGCTGCTGTGGTGTGGAGATGGGAGGCTGCTGAGGAGATGGGAGGCTGCTGAGGTGAGGAGATGGGAGGCTGCTGAGGAGATGGGAGGCTGCTGAGGTGAGGAGATGGAGGCTGCTGAGGTGAGGAGATGGAGGCTGCTGAGGAGATGGGAGGCTGCTGAGGTGAGGAGATGGTGGTTGCTGAGGAGATGGGAAGCTGCTGAGGTGAGGAGATGGTGGCTGTTGAGGAGATGGGAGGCTTCTGAGGTGAGGAGATGGTGGCTGCTGAGGAGATTGGAGGCTGCTGAGGTGAGGAGATGGGAGGCTGCTGAGGTGTTGAGATGGGAGGTTGCTGAGGAGATGGGAGGCTGCTGAGGAGATGGGAGGCTGCTGAGGAGATGGGAGGCTGCTGAGGTGAGGAAATGGAGGCTGCTGAGGTGAGGAGATGGAGGCTGCTGAGGTGAGGAGATGGGAGGCTGCTGAGGTGAGGAGATGGGAGGCTGCTGAGGTGAGGAGATGGGAGGCTGCTGAGGTGAGGAGATGGGAGGCTGCTGAGGTGAGGAGATGGGAGGCTGCTGAGGTGAGGAGATGGGAGGCTGCTGAGGTGTGGAGATGGGAGGCTGCTGAGGTGTGGAGATGGTGGCTGCTGAGGAGATGGGAGGCTGCTGAGGTGAGGAGATTGTGGCTGCTGAAGAGATGGGAGGCTGCTGAGGTGAGGAGATGGGAGGCTGGTGAGGAGATGGGAGGCTGCTGTGGTGTTGAGATGGGAGGTTGCTGAGGAGATGGGAGGCTGCTGAGGAGATGGGAGGCTGCTGAGGTGTGGAGATGGGAGGCTGCTGAGGAGATGGGAGGCTGCTGAGGTGAGGAGATGGAGGCTGCTGAGGAGATGGGAGGGTGCTGAGGTGAGGAGATGGAGGCTGCTGAGGAGATGGAGGCTGCTGAGGTGAGGAGATGGAGGCTGCTGAGGTGAGGAGATGGAGGCTGCTGAGGTGAGGAGATGGAGGCTGCTGAGGTGAGGAGATGGAGGCTGCTGAGGTGAGGAGATGGGAGGCTGCTGAGGTGAGGAGATGGGAGGCTGCTGAGGTGAGGAGATGGGAGGCTGCTGAGGTGAGGAGATGGGAGGCTGCTGAGGTGTGGAGAAGGGAGGCTGCTGAGGTGTGGAGATGGGAGGCTGCTGAGGAGATGGGAGCTGCTGAGGAGATGGGAGGCTGCTGAGGTGTAGAGATGGGAGGCTGCTGAGGAGATGGGAGGCTTGTGAGGTGAGGAGATGGAGGCTGCTGAAAAGATGGGAGCTGCTGAGGAGATGGGAGGCTGCTGAGGTGAGGAGATGGAGGCTGCTGAGGAGATGGGAGGCTGCTGAGGTGAGGAGATGGAGGCTGCTGAGGAGATGGGAGGCTGCTGAGGTGAGGAGATGGAGGCTGCTGAGGAGATGGGAGGCTGCTGAGGTGTGGAAATGGGACGCTGCTGAGGTGAGGAGATGGGAGGCTGCTGAGGTGTGGAAATGGGACGCTGCTGAGGTGTGGAGATGGGAGGCTGCTGAGGTGTGGAGATGGGAGGCTGCTGAGGAGATGGGAGGCTGCTGAGGTGTAGAGATGAGAGGCTGCTGTGGAGATGGGAGGCTTCTGAGGAGAGGAGATGGGAGGCTGCTGAGGAGAGGAGATGGGAGGCTGCTGAGATGTGGAGAAGGAAGGCTGCTGAGGAGATGGGAGGCTGCTGAGGTGAGGAGATGGGAGGCTGCTGAGGAGATGGAGGCTGCTGAGGAGATGGAGGCTGCTGAGGTGAGGAGATGGGAGGCTGAGGTGAGTGAGAAGTTGGGAATCTGCTGAGGTGGAGATGGGAGGCTGCTGAGGTGTGGAGATGGGCTGAGGTGAGTGAGAAGTTGGGAATCTGCTGAGGAGATGGGAGGCTGCTGACATGTGGAGATGGGAGGCTGCTGAGGAGATGGGAGGCTGCTGAGGAGATGGGAGGCTGCTGAGGTGAGGAGATGGGGGCTGCTGAGGTGTGGAGATGGGCAGCTGCTGAGGAGATGGGAGGCTGCTGAGGTGTAGAGATGGGAGGCTGCTGAGGAGAGGAGATGGAAGGCTGCTGAGGAGAGGAGATGGAAGGCTGCTGAGGTGAGGAGATGGAGGCTGGTGAGGAGATGGGAGGCTGCTGAGGTGAGGAGATGGAGGCTGCTGAGGAGATGGGAGGCTGCTGAGGTGAGGAGATGGGAGGCTGCTGAGGTGAGGAGATGGAGGCTGCTGAGGAGATGGGAGGCTGCTGAGGTAAGGAGATGGGAGGCTGCTGAGGTGAGGAGATGGGAGGCTGCTGAGGTGAGGAGATGGAGGCTGCTGAGGAGATGGGAGGCTGCTGAGGTAAGGAGATGGGAGGCTGCTGAGGTAAGGAGATGGAGGCTGCTGAGGTGAGGAGATGGGAGGCCGCTGAGGTGTGGAGATGGGAGGCTGCTGAGGTGTAGAGATGGGAGGCTGCTGAGGAGAGGAGATGGGAGGCTGCTGAGCAGAGGAGATGGGAGGCTGCTGAGGTGAGGAGATGGGAGGCTGCTGAAGAGATGGGAGGCTGCTGAGGTGTGGAGATGGGAGACTGCTGAGGAGATGGGAGGCTGCTGAGGTGTGGAGATGGGAGGCTGCTGAGGTGTGGAGATGGGAGGCTGCTGAGGTGTGGAGATGGGAGGCTGCTGAAGAGATGGGAGGCTGCTGAGGTGTGGAGATGGGAGACTGCTGAGGAGATGGGAGGCTGCTGAGGTGTGGAGATGGGAGGCTGCTGAGGTGAGGAGATGGGAGGCTGCTGAAGAGATGGGAGGCTGCTGAGGTGTGGAGATGGGAGGCTGCTGACGAGATGGGAGGCTTGTGAGGTGAGGAGATGGAGGCTGCTGAGGAGATGGGAGGCTGCTGACGAGATGGGAGGCTTGTGAGTTGAGGAGATGGAGGCTGCTGAGGAAATGGGAGGCTCCTGAGGTGAGGAGATGGTGGCTGCTGAGGAGATGGGAGGCTGCTGAGGTGAGGAGATGGGAGGCTGCTGAGGAGATGGGAGGCTGCTGAGGTGAGGAGATGGAGGCTGCTGAGGAGATGGGAGGCTGCTGAGGAGATGGGAGGCTGCTGAGGAGATGGGAGGCTGCTGAGGAGATGGGAGGCTGCTGAGGAGAGGAGATGGGAGGCTGCTGAGGTGGGGAGATGGGAGGCTGCTGTCGTGTGGAGATGGGAGGCTGCTGTCGTGTGGAGATGGGAGGCTGCTGTCGTGTGGAGATGGGAGGCTGCTGTCGTGTGGAGATGGGAGGCTGCTGTCGTGTGGAGATGGGAGGCTGCTGTCGTGTGGAGATGGGAGGCTGCTGACGTGTGGAGATGGGAGGCTGCTGACGTGTGGAGATGGGAGGCTGCTGATGTGTGGAGATGGGAGGCTGCTGAAACGACCAAAAAAATTCTAGAATTCCACTTTTTTCAATTTCACCGCACTTTGAATTTTTTTCCCAATTTCCAGTACGCTATTTGGTAAAGCCAATCATGTCATTCAAAAGTACAACTCGTCCTGCAAAAAACAAGCCCTCATACGGCCATATTGATGGAAAAATAAAAAGTGGGTATATATGATTGGGAAACATCTTTATTTGGGAAATTGTTCTGCGCTCGCACTGCGGTGCATGGACTGGGCACGGGTCTTCTGGCCTGCATCCTCATACATGCTGTGAGGCTGCTGAATTCTAGTCAGGAGATCCGTGGCCCATCCATGCTCTGCGGTCCGAGCGCAGATCGATATCCACCGACAGCTTCATACATGTACAGAAAACAATACAATAATCTACAATCAGAAATACAGATTATAAAAAAAGTCACAATCTGGTTTCAATTATTTTTTTAAAAAGTTTGTGACTCATTTCCTTAAAGAAAAATAAAAATATACCTAAAAGGAGTATTGGGTATTTTAACAAATGATTAATAAGTTACAGTAGAGTAGAGCTCATCCAAAAGAGTCTACCTTGTTGTGGTGGCGGCTTAAAATTCTTTTGGCCAGAACAAAAGCTGCTGGCTATATGTATGATCTGGGAAATGTTAATGTGTGATTGGTGAGGACGTGGTGCAGAAGTGGAGTTTTTCCAAGAGTGGGCAGTGGGACTCTGGAAGATTTGAGGGGTGGAGGCACGGCTGGGGTGGAGCCTGGACAGAGTCTCAAGGGGGCCCAAAAATTTTTACAGTATGGGGCCCTGAAATTCCTAATGGCAGCCCTGCTCTGAGATAGAAAGGGAGCACAGACTGGATGAGCTAGAGAAAGAAGTCTTCGAGCTCAATGGTCACCTGGCATCGTGGCAAGGTCTGAATAAGTCCCTCAGAGAAGAGGTAGGAGTACTAACAGAAACTGTAAGAGGTCTTCTGCGGGAGAATATGTGGGACGAAGATTTACAGCGGCCAGGCCTGAGTGATGAACAGTGTGAAGACAAAAAGAAACTGAAAAGTATGGAAGCAGAGGTGATTCGTTTGCAGATGGAGCTTGCTGCTGCAGAGTGTGCTAAAAGACAAGCAAAGCAGGAAAAAGATGAACTGGCTGATGTGATTGCCAACAACAGAGGTGAAGGTGCTCTGGCTTTGGAAGAAAAGAGGCGGTTAGAGTCTCGCATTGTTCAGCTTGAAGAAGAAGTGGAGGAAGAACACGGCAACGTTGAATTAGCCAATGACAAGCTGAGAAAGGCCACAGTTCAGGTTGACAAGATGGATGCTGATCTGAAGACAGAACGTAATAATGCTCAGAAGTATGAGAATGTCTGTCAGCAATTAGTTCGCCAGAATAAGGACTTAGAAGAAAAGGTTGCACTACTGGAGGAACAGCTTGATGCAGAAATTAAAGTGCGACAATCTGCTAGCAAACAAGTACGTCGTACAGAGAAAAAACTGAAGGTTGTGCTAAGGCAAATGGATGATGAAATGCGTAATTCTGAGCAGTACCAAGACCTGGCGGAGGGAAATGATGTGTGTCTGAAACAGTTGAAACGCCAGGTGGAAGAAGCAGAGAAAGAGGCTCAACGTGCCAATATGTTGCACCGTAGATTACAGTGTGAACTGGAGGTTGCTACAGAGACAGCAGATGCAAAGAACTGTGAGGCTAATGCACTGAAAAGTAAACTTACATGTGGTGGGGTACCATTTGTTACAAGATGCTTAGATAGAGAAAGGATGGTGACTAACCAGTGTCTGACGACGCAGACAGACCGTGACAGGAGGGTCAAAGCCAATGACCGATATTCTGACCGCTGGAGGCGGGGGAGGTTTAACGTAGGAACGAGGCCATATGACAGATGGAGACGGTTCTCTCGACCTGTGGGGCAAGGTGTAGTGAGTGCCCGGTCGCGAGACCCTGATGTGATGTTATGTGTTCAACCCCACAAGTTTGAACAGAGGGGGGAGGTATGTGGTGTAGTAACCACTGAGTCCGCTAGGGGGCGCTGTGTGGATGTCCCAGGAGAAAGGATGAATGGCAGAATACAGAATGGCCGTTATGTATCCCCAAGTGGGTGGCTTTGGGATGGAGACTTATGTGTTGTTCAGCAATGATATTGTTGAGGTGTTGCTTCAATGTATAAGGGAGAAGTCTCCAGGTAACTAGAGAGATGAGCAACCAATTATTAGGCTGAGGGTGCCAATACTTTTGTCTGGCCCATTTTTGGAGTTTTGTGTGAAATGATCAATGTTTTGCTTTTTGCTTCATTCTCTTTTGTGTTTTTTCATTTAAGACAAATTAAATGAAGATAATAATACCAAAGAATTTGTGTTTGCAATCATTTTCAGGAAGAAACGGAATATTATCTGACAGAATTGCAGGCGTGTCAACACTTTTGGCCACAACTGTGTATATATATATATATATATATATATATATATACAGTCATATGTTAAAGTTTGGGCACCCCTATTAATGTTAACCATTTTTTCTTTATAACAATTTTGTTTTTTGCAACAGCTATTTCAGTTTCATATATCTAATAACTGATGGACTCAGTTATATTTCTGGATTCAAATGAGGTTTATTGTACTAACAGAAAATGTGCAATCTGCACTAACAGAAAATGTGCAATCTGCATTTAAACAAAATTTGACCAGTGCAAAAGTATGGGCACCTCAACATAAAAGTGACATTAATATTTCGTAGATACTCATTTTGCAAAAATAACAGCCTCTAGTCGCTTCCTGTAGCTATTAATGAGTTCCTGGATCCTGGATGAAGGTATTTGTGACCAGTCCTGTTTACAAAACAATTCCAGTTCAGTTAAGTTTGATTGTCGCCAAGCATGGACAGCCCGCTTCAAATCATCCCACAGATATTCAATGATATTCAGGTCTGGGGACTGGGATGGCCATTCCAGAACATTGTAATTGTTCCTCTGCATAAATGCCTGAGTAGATTTGGAGCGGTGTTTTGGATCATTGTCTTGCTGAAATATCCATCCCCTGCGTAACTTCAACTTTGTCACTGATTCTTGCACATTATTGTCAAGAATCTGCTGATACTGAGTTGAACCCATGCGACCCTCAACTTTATCAAGATTCCCAGTGCTGGCATTGGCCACACAGCCCCAAAGCATGATGGAACCTCCACCAAATTTTCCTGTGGGTAGCAAGTGTTTTTCTTGGAATGCTGTGTTTTTTAGCCTCCATGCATAACGCCTTTTTGTATGACCAAACAACTCAATCTTTGTTTCATCAGTCCACAGGACCTTCTTCCAAAATGTAACTGGCTTGTCAAATGTGCTTTTGCATACCTCAGGCGACTGTTTGTGGCGTGCTTGCAGAAACGGCTTCTTTCGCATTACTTTCCCATACAGCTTCTCCTTGTGCAAAGTGCGCTGTATTGTTGACCGATGCACAGTGACACCATCTGCAGCAAGATGATGCTGCAGGTCTTTGGAGGTGGTCTGTGGATTGTCCTTGACTGTTCTCACCATTCTTCTTCTCTGCCTTTCTGATATTTTTCTTGGCCTGCCACTTCTGGGCTTAACAAGAACTGTACCTGTGTTCTTCCATTTCCATACTATGTTCCTTACAATCCAACGTTTCAGCTCTACATCTCGAGCTTTCATCAGGGATATGACTACAATATATACAATAAAAGAACAAAAATCAATAAATAAACTTTATAAAGTATTATAAAACCAAAAATCTAGTGATAGTTGATACATAAGGTGGGGACAGTGTCAAACATCCTTTGTGAAGGTGTGTATGGATCTATAATGATGTGAGGCCAGTGAGTATGTATTGTGGTGTGATACGGTGAACATGTGAGAGGTTGAACAGAGGAATAGAGTGAAGGTGTAAGGAGTTGAAAAGCATGAATGTGTAGGTAGTGTTGAGAAAGGGCATTAGGGGACAGTGAAGTGGAGTGGGAATAAAGGTGAGGTCATCTAAGGAGGCAGTGTGTAAGGGGTGCTCTTGGAAATGTTAAGGCATAAGGTATAAATACCTAGATCCTTGGTTTTGAGGTGTGTGTATAAGTGGTATAGGTTTGCCTTTGTAATCCAGCTGCTGGAACGGTACCTATAGTAACCACTGAGAAAGGGTATAGGTTAAGGAATAGCAAGGTATATAGAAAGAAAAGGTATATAGAAAGAAAAGATATAAAAGAAAGTTTTAGGGGTCACATACCGATGTGTAGGGTCAGCACGTGACTCCCGTCCTAAGGACAAAAAAGCAGGTCAATAAGCTGAGATGGAGAAAGGAAACCCAGTCTATGAAGACTGTAGGGCACCATTACCTTGTGTCCTAAATCTAGTCAGGTGTGGAGGAGGCCGGAAGTGCATGTGGCTTAGTGCAGTGATGTTAAATACTGTCAAGCACTTCCTTATTGGGTGGGGAAGGGGCGGGAATGGGGGGAAGGGCCATCGCCATCTTAGTGAGGTCAAAAATGTCTGAATGAATGTACTGAGCATGTGCAGGGCGGGGATAGAGAATGAGCATGTTTTGACTTGACAGGAAGTGATGGTGGCAGTCGCCATCTTGGTGAGGTCAAAAAATGTCAGAATGAATGTACTGAGCATGTGCAGGGCAGGGATAGAGAATGAACATGTTTTGACTTGACAGGAAGTGATGTTGGCAGTCGCCATCTTGGTGAGGTCAAAAATGTCAGAATGAATGTACTGAGCAGGTGCGAGCCATCCAGGAAGTGAAGTAAAAAAGGGAGGGTTGTGAGGAAATGTCACATGCATACAGGCGGTCATTTTAACGGTGGGACTGTGCTGAATTCATGCACGGTGATAATTTCAGTGCTGGTTGTGCCTATCAGGTTTCAGAGAAACTTCCTTTTCCTGCCTAAAAACAAAGAAAGGTAATTAGAGCAAGGTTTACATACAAAGAGTAAAATGGCGTTCATATTAACACACTTATGTCAGAAATATCTCCTATAAACCAAAAAATGTTGTGTAGGAAAAGAACTTATTTGGTAGTGATTTTAAACTCCTGATGAAAAACAAAACTAATTCACTATGGAATTTAGAAGGGATTAATAATACATTTCAGATTCTCTATTGAGACCGTGTGGATGGAGGGTATTTAGGTGATATATCCAATACGCTTCACGCTCTTTGAGCGTTTGGATTCTATTACCCCCTCGTCTGGGTACAGGGATTTGTTCGATAACCTGAAATTTCAGTTGGCTTACAGAGTGTCTATTTTCCACAAAATGGGCAGGAATTGGTAAAAGTGTGTTCTCACACCGGATGGTTGATTTATGTTTGGAAATGCGGTCTTTCACATGCTGGGTGGTTTCCCCAACGTATCCTAGGCCGCATGGGCATTTGATTAAATAGACGACAAAATTTGAGTTGCAGGTAAAATAGCCATTGATCTTGTACCGTTTGCCGGACCTCGGATGGGTGAATGAATCGCCTTTACTAACATTCGTGCATTGTGCGCAACCCAAACAAGGGAAGGTTCCGTTGCGCACCGTGCTAAATGTCTTCTGCCTGAATGTCTTGAAGTGGGAGCCCACGTCGGCTCTAACCAAAGTGTTTTTTAGGTTCTGAGCCCGCTTATGGCAGATGAGAGGAGGATTTTGGAAATTATCAATCCCCGGGTAAGCCTTTTCTAGTAGGGGGCCAGTGTTCAAGGACTGCTTTTTTGATCAGAGGAGAGAACGGGTGATAGGTGTTGATGAACTTAACCCTATTCTCTACATCACAGTCACGTTGGGTAATTCTGGTTTGTTGTTCAGCGTTAATTTTGGGGTATCTTCTTGTTTGAAACTTTTCAGTCATCTCGTCATGTCTCATTTGCCTGATATCTGGTGTTGAGACTATGCGGTCAATTCTGTCATGTTGGGATTTAGGTAGAGCTATCTTCACGTGTCTTGGGTGACAACTGGACCAGTGTAGTAGACTATTACGGTCTGTAGGTTTGACGTAAAGGTCACTTGTAAGGGTGCCAGAGTCAGTTTTAGAGATCATGGTGTCAAGGAAACTGATAGACTGTGTGTTGGAATGTGAGGTAAAGGTTAGGTTCGGTATACTCTGGTTGAGGTCATGTACAAAATCTGTGAGGCTATTGGTGTCACCTGTCCACACACAAAAGATGTCGTCTATGTATCTGAGCCAGGTAAGAGCATGTTTTCTATATAGATGATGTGTGTAGACAAAGTCAGCCTCAAATTTACACATGAAGATGTTAGTGTACGGGGGGCTACATTCGCCCCCATCGCGGTACCCCGTGCCTGAAGGTAGAATTGGTCCTCAAAGAGGAAATAGTTGTTGTTGAGGACCAATTTGAGTGTATCGGTACAGAACAATTTCTGGGGTTCGCTAAGAGAGGATTGTAAATCTAGGAACCATCTGACAGCCTCGATGCCAAGATCGTGATCTATACTAGTATATAGGCTGTTGACGTCTAGGCTGGCTAATAAACAAAAGGAATGAATGTCATGGAGGGTTCTAACGTGGTTCAGAAAATCACCGGTGTCTTTGAGATAAGATGGAATTTTTGGTACTAGTGGAGTGAGGATCTTTTCCAAGGTTATTGATAGGGGTGAGAGGATAGAGTCGGTAGATGCCACTATGGGTCTACCGGGGGGCTTTTCCAAATTTTTATGTATTTTGGGGAGTATATAAATGACTGGAGTTATGGGACTTTGTTTGTGCAAATACTCTGCCAGTTTAGAATCAATTGTACCCAAATTTAAGTGGAAGTTGATCAAATTGTCTATCTTTCTCTCTATGGAGTAGATAGGATTCGTGGGGATGGGTCTGTATGTCGTGACGTCAGAGAGTTGTCTCTGGATTTCAGACAGATAGTATTTCTTATCCAGTACTACAATGGAGCCACCTTTATCAGCAGGCTTTATGACAATGTCCTTGTTGTGTTTAAGACTTTTCAGTGCTAATGATTCTTCTCTATTAAGGTTATGCTTAAGGTGGTATTTACCATGTTTGATTTCATCTATATACTTATCCACAGAAGCATTAACAAGTGAAATATACGTCTCGACAGGATGATAGAGGCGAGGTGGTTGAAACGTGCTCGGGATCTTGAGTCCGAGATCTTTGAGAATAAACGTCTCTTGGGTGCTGGTTCCCGAGGAGAAAGGTACCTGGTTGGTGTTTATGTCTCTGCCATCTTTGTCAAAATGTACCTTAAGTCTCAAAGAGCGGTAAAAACGATTTAACTCTTGGTGTACGAGGAACGGATCAAAGGAGGGAGTGGGACAGAATGAGAGGCCCCTCTGGAGAACTCGGATCTCGGCAGGTGAGAGACAATAGGTAGAGATGTTGAAGACAAGATTGTTCTTACCTGAGATCGAGTATTGGGACGTGTATCCCTCTGGGGGTCCTCGTCTGTTTTTTCTTCTTCCTCCTCGTCTGAAACTGTGTTTGGAGGTGCCGGGGGTTTCTTGCGCGGGTCGAAAAAAGACTTGGGCGGTTTCCCACCGCGTCCTCCTCTTTCGCCTCGTCCAACTTGACCACCATCCGAACCTGAAGAACCTGATGAGCCATATCGGTTTCTGTAGGGGGGACCATCTGGAAGTGTGGTATACCGCCATCTATAGACCTGGTTTTTGAGATAGTCGTCCTGGTCTCTCAGAAACTTGTTCTTTTTTCGTGTTTTCAGTTCATTGGTGTAGTCTTGTAGAGTTTTGTTGGCTCTTGCCTTAAGGCTAGCGAGATCTGTTGGAGAAAGGGTGTTAGTCAACTGATTTTCGATAGCAGCAACCTGATCTTTCACCTTCTGTATATTCTCCTGGAGAAATTTGATGGTCAACACCATTAAATCTATAGAGCACTTATTTAGAATATTTTCAAAAAGTTGACAATATTCCTCATTGTCACTGAAGAGGGTTGGTCGTAACGAGACCCTGAGTCCCCTCGGAATCCGCTGTGCCTTCGTGTATTGAGCTAAAGTATACGCATGCAATTCAAAAGATGAAAGTTTCTTCAATTCCTTTTCATAATCCCTCGATTATCCCTCGATTTACAATCCTCTCTTAGCGAACCCCAGAAATTGTTCTGTACCGATACACTCAAATTGGTCCTCAACAACAACTATTTCCTCTTTGAGGACCAATTCTACCTTCAGGCACGGGGTACCGCGATGGGGGCGAATGTAGCCCCCCCGTACGCTAACATCTTCATGTGTAAATTGGAGGCTGACTTTGTCTACACACATCATCTATATAGAAAACATGCTCTTACCTGGCTCAGATACATAGACGACATCTTTTGTGTGTGGACAGGTGACACCAATAGCCTCACAGATTTTGTACATGACCTCAACCAGAGTATACCGAACCTAACCTTTACCTCACATTCCAACACACAGTCTGTCAGTTTCCTTGACACCATGATCTCTAAAACTGACTCTGGCACCCTTACAAGTGACCTTTACGTCAAACCTACAGACCGTAATAGTCTACTACACTGGTCCAGTTGTCACCCAAGACACGTGAAGATAGCTCTACCTAAATCCCAACATGACAGAATTGACCGCATAGTCTCAACACCAGATATCAGGCAAATGAGACATGACGAGATGACTGAAAAGTTTCAAACAAGAGGATACCCCAAAATTAACGCTGAACAACAAACCAGAATTACCCAACGTGACTGTGATGTAGAGAATAGGGTTAAGTTCATCAACACCTATCACCCATTCTCTCCTCTGATCAAAAAAGCAGTCCTTGAACACTGGCCCCTACTAGAAAAGGCTTACCCGGGGATTGAAAATTTCCAAAATCCTCCTCTCATCTGCCATAAGCGGGCTCAGAACCTAAAAAACACTTTGGTTAGAGCCGACGTGGGCTCGCACTTCAAGACATTCAGGCAGAAGACATTTAGCACGGTGCGCAACGGAACCTTCCCTTGTTTGGGTTGCGCACAATGCACGAATGTTAGTAAAGGTGATTCATTCACCCATCCGAGGTCCGGCAAACGGTACAAGATCAATGGCTATTTTACCTGCAACTCAAATTTTGTCGTCTATTTAATCAAATGCCCATGCGGCCTAGGATACGTTGGGGAAACCACCCAGCATGTGAAAGACCGCATTTCCAAACATAAATCAACCATCCGGTGTGAGAACACACTTTTACCAATTCCTGCCCATTTTGTGGAAAATAGACACTCTGTAAGCCAACTGAAATTTCAGGTTATCGAACAAATCCCTGTACCCAGACGAGGGGGTAATAGAATCCAAACGCTCAAAGAGCGTGAAGCGTATTGGATATATCACCTAAATACCCTCCATCCACACGGTCTCAATAGAGAATCTGAAATGTATTATTAATCCCTTCTAAATTCCACTTCATAGTGAATTAGTTTTTTGTTTTTCATCAGGAGTTTAAAATCACTACCAAATAAGTTCTTTTCCTACACAACGTTTTTTGGTTTATAGGAGATATTTCTGACATAAGTGTGTTAATATGAACGCCATTTTACTCTTTGTATGTAAACCTTGCTCTAATTACCTTTCTTTGTTTTTAGGCAGGAAAAGGAAGTTTCTCTGAAACCTGATAGGCACAACCAGCACTGAAATTATCACCGTGCATGAATTCAGCACAGTCCCACCGTTAAAATGACCGCCTGTATGCATGTGACATTTCCTCACAACCCTCCCTTTTTTACTTCACTTCCTGGATGGCTCGCACCTGCTCAGTACATTCATTCTGACATTTTTGACCTCACCAAGATGGCGACTGCCAACATCACTTCCTGTCAAGTCAAAACATGTTCATTCTCTATCCCTGCCCTGCACATGCTCAGTACATTCATTCTGACATTTTTTGACCTCACCAAGATGGCGACTGCCACCATCACTTCCTGTCAAGTCAAAACATGCTCATTCTCTATCCCCGCCCTGCACATGCTCAGTACATTCATTCAGACATTTTTGACCTCACTAAGATGGCGATGGCCCTTCCCCCCATTCCCGCCCCTTCCCCACCCAATCAGGAAGTGCTTGACAGTATTTAACATCACTGCACTAAGCCACATGCACTTCCGGCCTCCTCCACACCTGACTAGATTTAGGACACAAGGTAATGGTGCCCTACAGTCTTCATAGACTGGGTTTCCTTTCTCCATCTCAGCTTATTGACCTGCTTTTTTGTCCTTAGGACGGGAGTCACGTGCTGACCCTACACATCGGTATGTGACCCCTAAAACTTTCTTTTATATCTTTTCTTTCTATATACCTTGCTATTCCTTAACCTATACCCTTTCTCAGTGGTTACTATAGGTACCGTTCCAGCAGCTGGATTACAAAGGCAAACCTATACCACTTATACACACACCTCAAAACCAAGGATCTAGGTATTTATACCTTATGCCTTAACATTTCCAAGAGCACCCCTTACACACTGCCTCCTTAGATGACCTCACCCTCATTCCCACTCCACTTCACTGTCCCCTAATGCCCTTTCTCAACACTACCTACACATTCATGCTTTTCAACTCCTTACACCTTCACTCTATTCCTCTGTTCAACCTCTCACATGTTCACCGTATCACACCACAATACATACTCACTGGCCTCACATCATTATAGATCCATACACACCTTCACAAAGGATGTTTGACACTGTCCCCACCTTATGTATCAACTATCACTAGATTTTTGGTTTTATAATACTTTATAAAGTTTATTTATTGATTTTTGTTCTTTTATTGTATATATTGTAGTCATATCCCTGATGAAAGCTCGAGATGTAGAGCTGAAACGTTGGATTGTAACACCACCCTTTTTTGGATTGTAACACCACCCTTTTTTTTTTTTTTTTTTTTTCACAATCAATAAAATCACAACAATTAAAGACTGTCGTTGAGAAGACTTTACTTTCATGTTATTAGTGTGCCGGGGTTACTCCTATGCTTTAGGTTAAATCTCTGACACAACTTTTTGTATCCTTCCCCTGAAAAGCTATGTTGAATAATCTTTGTTTTCAGATCATTTGAGAGTTGTTTTGAGGAGCCCATGATGCCACTCTTCATAGGAGAATCAAATAGGAGAACTACTTGCAAGTGGCCACCTTAAATACCTTTTCTCATGATTTGATACACCTGGCTATGAAGTTCAAAGCTCAATGAGGTTACAAAACCAATTTAGTGCTTCAGGAAGTCAGTAAAAAGTAGTTAGGAGTGTTCAAATCAAGAAAATGCTAAGGGTGCCCATACTTTTGCATCGGTCAAATTTTGTTTAAATGCAGATTGCACATTTTCTGTTAGTACAATAAACCTCATTTGAATCCAGAAATATAACTGAGTCCATCAGTTATTAGATATATGAAACTGAAATAGCTGTTGCAAAAACCACAATTGTTATAAAGAAAAAAGGTTACCATTAATAGGGGTGCCCAAACTTTAACATATGACTGTGTGTATATATATATATAGTGGTGTAGTAAACACTGAGTTCGCTATGGGGCGCTGTGTGGATGTCCCAGGAGAAAGGATGAATGGCAGAATACGGAATGGCCGTTATGTATCCCCAAGTGGGTGGCTTTGGGATGGAGACTTATGTGTTGTTCAGCAATGATATTGCTGAGGTGTTGCTTCAATGTATAAGGGAAAAGTCTGCAGGTAACTAGAGAGATGGGCTGGCCTGGTTACCTACAAACCCACCCAGGGGTGTGTTTAAGAGTGTCATAATAAAGTATATGTGTGGCTGTGTGTAATAGGACCTTTAGTGAGGTCATAGCCATGTGATCACCTGTGGGTGTGGTTATGGATCATATAAGGTACCTGAGGTCCGGTCACTTGAGAGAGAGCGCATGGATCTGATTGGGCCATGTGGAAGGTCCAGGCAGGCCTATGTGGTGGAAGGTGTGCTACCCTCCTGAAGACCACGTGCTGAGGCTGCTGACCCGGGGAGGCCTATGGATATTGGCTGTATGTGAGGAGGGATAAGCCTCCTGTGTTTTGCTGAGGCTCCAGGACTGAGCCTGAGATCATGGACACTTATGCTTGCTTTTGCCAGAGCTAAATGCTATTCCATGTGTTATATGCTGCTTTATGAGTTATGAAGCAATAAACCCTGTGAACTTTTAAAAGGAACGTGCCTCCTGGTTGTCTCCCGTCGCACCTAAGCGAGTAGAATCCCTACAATATGCACACATACACACATACAAACACAAACTATACAAATATATACATGAATAATCTAAACACCCCACATTCAAGCCCACCATTCCCAACCCCCACACTGACCTGAGAGCTGGTTCTGCGTCTCATACCTCAGTCCATGTCCTACGTCCATAGGCCAGATCAGACAATGCCAGTTTTTCCTCCAAACACCCTAGTGTCCTATAGGCCCTCAAGAAAAACCCACCTCCCCACTTCTCCCACCATCTAACCTAACACCTGTACACCCAAATCTAGATCCCCACATACAATATATACAGAAACAAAAACTACAATACCCGCAAACAAAGCTCAAGTTCAGTTCCTGCAGCCCTACTTCACTGTGTCATGGCTCTGGACGGGATTCCCGCACTGTCCTTCTGGGGTTAAACTTGCATGGTCTCCCTTTGGTTTGGGGAGGGCTATATTTACCCGCCACTGTGCTGGGCTCATCGTCAGTGATAGTTCCATTCTCGGCTGAGCATCTGATCCTTGTGATACCTGTGCATACTGCCTGTTCGTGTATGCTTGTACCGCGTATGACCCGTCCCGTCCCTCATTTTGCATCTGCACTTAGACTCTGTACCTTCTGTCTTATCTCTGGTTTTGACCTTGGCTAAAGCTCCCTGACTATTCTCTCGTTTGTGCCCTTGGTGACCGTGTTACCCTTTCTGGCTTTTGATCCCGGCTTGTATTATACCACGCTGTCTGTCTCCTCCTTTGGTTACCGCGACACCCTCTGGTCTGACCTCATATTGCTTGACTTTTGTCTCGGCTCTGCCAGCTTCCGTCGCTGTTCTCGGGAGTACGGGGCATTGCCCCGCCTCCTGCTACTGTCCCGGTTATCACGTGTAGCAGGTCCTGTTAACCTGCAGCGCACTCACTGCCGTGGCAGCATGTTACAGCAGGAGTCCTCTGGCTTCCTCCGCACTTCCCCGGGCACACATTCTGACTCTGGTACTGTGTCCATTACACACTGTATACTAACCACACATAACAAAATCTACAGTGTCAGTAGCAGCCCACCACCAGGAAAGGAGATGACCAGACTAGGTTACACTAAAAGAAAAGCCCCTCCAGAGGAGAGTGGCCCTACATGTGCGCAGTCTCTCTTGCTCCAGAGAGCGCACCCTCACCAGGTCACCGAGTATGGTCCTACACACATCGTCCACTGGGAGTATTTTCTGTTGCGTCGATACTAAGCACCATGTGTTCTATGTGTGATTCCTAACCACTGAGCTAACTAGAAATAAAGTGCAGTAGTCCCGAACACCAAGGTCTCCGAATGCTCCATAGGCCCATTCTGCATAGGAGAGACCGGCCAACCGAGACCAGCCAAGAGAGACGCCCACCCTGTTGTACACCACTGTGTTGAATGGACAACTAAGCAGGAAGTGGTCCATTCTTTCCAGCACGGTACCACAATGCTCCCGAGGACAGTTCCTGTCCTCAGAGATACTACACTTCTAATTGTCCATCACACACAGTTTCCCATGGAAGCAGCACCAAGTCAAGTCTCAAAACTTTGAGTGGATCCTGATCGAATTCACAAGATGCAAACCCACTCCAAGATCCCGACTTGGGCAATACCTAAGCGCCAGAGGCCTCTGGAAATGGGTCAACAGAACCCTATCGTCAAGGAGTTTCCTTTGGCAGAGTCCTGATCACCCACATTCCCTGACCCCACCGGCGAATTACTATCAGAACCAAGGTAGCATAAGCCGGAAGATGTCCATGTAGTGTGCGAAGATTCTTCACTTGCCCTCCTGTCTCCCATTCCTGGAAAAAAGGCTGAAACATCCCCTACAGGAGAATACCCATGGAGGAGCCCTCTCTTTCCAGTGGTTTGCAATATTGATCTTAATGAAGGTATCCACGAGGAATAACCACAGGGTTGACCATACCCAAACCTCCTAGTCTCCTCGTATGGTAAGTAACCTCCCTCTTGACCAGGTTCAGTCTATTCCCCCATAACAGTTGGAAGAATAATCTGTAGACGCGAGTCCAGAGAGACTCCGGCATGATGCACACACTGCCCAGATACATCAGTAAATGGAGTAGGTAAGTTTTGATCAGGTTTACCCTTTCCCTTAGGGTCAAAGACCAACCCTTCCATTGGTTCACCTTCTGAGTGGCGATCTCTAGCTTACTGTCCCAATTTTGTTGGGGTAATGCCCCTGGCCAAATTCAATGCCAAGGACTTTTGCAGAGACTTTGGGTCCTGGAAGGGTGTCCGGGAGATCAAAACCAGGATCTCCTCCTAACAGCCAGAAACTCTCACACTTATCCTGGTTGATCTTGGACCCGGATGCTTCCGGGTAGCGATCTACGTCTAACATCAGTCACTCTGTCCCATCGTGAGAGGAAACAAAAACAGTGACATCATCGGCATATGCCACCACCCTCAGAGTGTCTTCCGGTGCTGCCTGGTCCATCTCCATTCTGGCCAATGGTCCACGCTCCACCCTCCTAAGAAGTGGGCCAATCACAAATATGTACAGCAGCGGGCTCAAGGGACAACCCTGGCGAACACCAGATCCAACGTCAAAAGAGCTGCCAATCCAACTGTTCACAAGCGGGAAACTCTGCCCCACCATACAAGGTCTTAAGCCAATCAACCCCCCCGACAGGCCATATCTCAGAAGGACAAACCAGAGGTACTCATGATTAACCCAATCAAATGCTTTTGCCTGGTCCAGTGACAGCATGTACCCCTTCCAGTGACCAGCCCTACCCTGCTCCACTTCCTCTCAGACACAGAGCACAGCACTAAATGTGCTGCTGCCTGGAACAGAGCAATGCCGGGCCTTCGAAAGGAGTCAGGGTGCAAATTTCACCAGCCGATTAAACAGCACCTTTGCCAGAACCTTCCTGTCTGCATTGAGAAGCGCTATGGAATGCCAATTCTCAATGCAAGATGGGTCCTTACCCTTTGACAAGATGATCAGGGCAGACCTCCTAATTGACTTTGGCAGAGTGCCTGAGGAAAGACACTCATTGAATACCTCAGTCAAGAGGGGAACCAAAGCGTCCTTAAAGGTCTTAGAGAACTGAGATGTTAAGCCATCTGGACCAGGTGATTTTTTTGGGGCATGTCTTTGAATCTCCAACTTAACTTTCTCTTCCCTGATCATCTCTGTCAAAATGTCAAGAGAGGGGTCTACCCCTGGTTCTGGGACAGTTTCAGCCAGGAAAGCCAAAATCTCATCCCAATCAAGATCCCTCTTGCCCAAGAGGTGCGAGTAGAAGTGTAACGCTGGTGTGTTTGTACTTTGCTTCCCTGGCATTACTCTGCATGTCTCTGCATTAACCCTTTGCTCCTTTCTCCCTAATTAGTAAGGATACTGTTGTCTGTTACTTTTATGGATGCTGCTTAGTTCCCTGCTCCGCTGCGTAGCCGTACATGCGTGTGTGGCTCCGCTGCACTGCATGACCACCCGTGTGTGCGGTCCCTGGCTGTCGCAGTGGAAAGCTATCCGTGGATTTATCAAACCTCTGCACTGTGTATATCTTGCCATGTGTGTTCAGGCTTGCAGCTCTCACCAGGTGTCCTTTGCAATGCTGATTAGTTTCTGGCTTTGCTCAGGGTGCGTGCGGCCACACCTCCCCTGCTTTTATCAGGAATGGGTGTGTGCTACAATTGCTGCTCCTGCCTATCGCTGTGAGGCAGCTCCTATATAAAAGTTCCCTGCCTTGTGGGGTGTGGCGAGAGCTTCGCATTGAGTTCCTGAACCTAGCCATGTGAGTTTGTGTGTTTAGCTCCTTCTCTGATTCTGATCAGTTCTGGGGGAGCTGTTGCTCTTTGTCCCTGTGTGAACTGTGTTTTTTATCTTGGCCTGCTCTGGGGGCATAATACCCAGATCACCTTTCCTGTAGGCTGCATATCCAGGACTGTCCATGTTGTGTCTTTTTTCATGAATCCTTGATCCTGGATCTGTTCCTGCACTTGACCCTGTCTGAATTGTGTCTTGTATCTCGGCCTGCTCTGGTGGGCATAATATCCAGATCGCCTTTCCTGGAGGCTGCATATCCAGGCTTGTCCACGTTGTGTCTTGCTTCCTGAATCCTGGATCTGCTCCTTTACCTGACCCTGTCTGAACTGTGTCCTCTGTGTGATGTTCCTGAGGTCCTTCCGTGTCTTGAACCCTGTGTCCAGTGACTGTGACTCTTTGCTACCTGACTTGCTGTGACTTAACCTGGGTTCATCTTGGAAGTAGGAGTCCGGTGTGTCTGCTGAGTTTCTGCTACTCTGTGCTCAGCTGGGGATTCAGTGCCATTCCCTGTCGAATCCAGTCAAACCCGGCGGGGTTTGCACCAGACTGCTTGGGTTCCTTTCTAGGTCGCTGCCAGATGTCCAGAGCCTGATGACCGTGGCCTCTCATCTGGAGCCTGATGACCGCGGCCTGATGTCCGGTGTCTGACGACCTCTTCCAGATGTGCTGTGCCTGATGTCCTCTGCCAAATGTCCGGATCCTATGCTTCCCTGCCCGATGTCCGGAGCCTGCCGATCGCTGCCAGTGGTCCGGAGTCTGATGACTGCGGCCTGATGTCTGGAGCCTGTCGATCACTGCCAGATGTCCGGGGTCCGATGCCAGTGTGCTGATGCTCTATCTGAGATCCAAGTCCTGATGAGCTGCCTGATGTCCTGCCTGGTGTCCTGATGTCCTGCCTGGTGTCCTGATGTACTGCCTGGTGTCCTGATGTCCAGTCCATGTTCCTGATGTCCAGTCCGTCTTCCTGATTTCCTGCCTGTGTCCCGGTGTCCCGCAAGTTCCCTGAGTTCCCCCTGTGATGACGTCCTTCTGGGATCAGTGTCTGATGTTTTCCTGCTGAGCCTGTGCTACGCCCGAGGCCTGAGAGAGAGGCCATCCTAGTATGCCCGTGCCAGATGACCCTGGACTGCATCAACCCGTGATGACTCTTGCCATCGTCTGACGTCTGTGCTGGGTGTGTGTCTGATGTTCACCTGCTGAGCCAGTGCTATGCCTGAGGCCTGAGAGAGAGGCTGTCCTGATATGCCCGTGCCAGATGACCCTGGACTGCATCAACCTGTGATGACCCCTGCCAACGACTGAAGTCTGTTTGAGGTTGGTATCTGATGTTCTCCTGCTGAGCCTGTGCTACACCTTCCGGTCTCACTTAGATTAGGGATCATAGATGTTAATGAGCCGGAGCTCTTGTCCCTTCATGAGGAAATCTAAGATCAGGCACCTCCCCATTTCTAACTCAGTAACCCGTTGGCATTCCACCGATGCAGTAAAAAGGACCGTCATTTTGCTATATGGCTCGGCCACAAGAGACCAATAGGAGGCCCGAGTATCCACTCCCTCTTAGCTTTAAACACGTCTGCCATGTTTGGCAGCCTGGTCTTGTGCAAAAAGAAAATGTCAGCTTCAACACAGCTGAGAAAATCAAAGGCTGCAAATCTAGCTGTATTTGACTTTATGCTGGCGACATTAATGGACGCCAGCGTCAACGGAGTAGGTACCGCCATCATTGGTGATTGAGTTAGATGGCTTTCTTCTTCCCACTCCCCTTATCCTCTGCCTCAGAGGAGGAATCCTTCCCCCTCTTTAATGACACAGAGGTGTCCATTCCCACAAGCTTTTTCTTTTTATTGTCCTCATCTCTGGACTCTGGGCCAGTCCTTCCCTCTAAGGACCTTACATTCCCAGAAGAAGAAGACTCTGCACCCCCTGTAAGCACCGCCGAAGCCAGAACCTCATCCTCAGCTTCCTCCTCAGAGGAAGAGATGTTCTCAAAGGCTTTCAACCGGTTAGAAAGACCAACCAGAAGGGTGTCAGTTTTTCCTTCCTTAGGTGCCTTGGTCAGAGCAGGAGAAGATGTTTTATCTCCCTTCTTTCTCTTCTTTTTGGTGCTGAGCTTATGCTTGTCCTCTAGCCACTGCCTATAATCCTCATCCATACTTTCATAATGGAAGAATTCGGAGGCAGTGGCACTTTCCTCCCTGTGGATCCTCCTGACCTCCTCATCCAACTCATCATCCCTCGGGGCCTCAGCAGCAAGACTGGCATCCAGGACAGGGGCTACTTCAGTAGCCTGGGTCTCGCCCTCTCCTGTCTGCACCTATCTAGATGCCTCAGCTGGGCAGGCATCTTTTTATTGCTTTTCCTCCTTGGTCCCTTAGCTCCCTCAACACTGCTAGTCCCTTCCCCAATAGAATCAGCCTCACGGCTTTTTACCATCGGGGTCACGACTGCATTAGTGAAGGAGCAAGGACGACGACTGAATGGATGACCTAAGTCACCACACAGGTGGCACCTAATCTCCACACAAGATGCAGCAAGATGGCTGACATCCCAACATAATGCACATTTCTGCACAGTGCAGTTTGCACTGAAGTGTTTGGGGTTGCCACACCTGTGACAGAGCTTTGGTTGCCCTGGTAGAAGACCTGGATACGATCCCTACCCAGGAAGGCAGAAGATGGAATGTGGGCAACCGTACCACCTGAACGCTTAAGTTTTACCGTAAACGTCCAGGCCCCTGACCACATACCAAACTCATCATGGTTCTTCTTTGGCATCTCCACCACCTCTCCTTATCGGCCAAGCCACTTCATGATGTCATAACATTACAGCGACTCATTACACGTCATCACGGTTACTTTCTTTTTCTTCTGGCCCCCAGGTGCTTCCTCTGGTAAATCGTCACCAAGATGGAAGATTTGAAGGCACACTGAGGACTCCAGGAACTTGACCTCCGCCATTAGCGCCCCTCCCTGGTAGCTATTGTCAGTGTCCTCCCCAGAGCCAGCAGAACTGCACCCAGATGCCAATGTCGCCTGTCTTGCAGGGAGGTCACTGCACGTGGCATGCGGGTTACTTTGCAGGCACCAGGTGGGACTTTCTGCTGGTCATCATCCTCATCATCATCATCCACCTGGCTCTCAGGCTACAGCCCCATCTGCTTTTGCTCTCTGCTATCAGCCATTTCTTTAAATTTGACCTCATTCATTAATTTTTCCTTAAAGGGACCATTCCTCTCTGATGAATGCTTTCCTCACTTCAAGCTCATTAAGTTCATGTTTCAGTCTCCTTACCTCCGCCTGGAGTTGCGTCTTCCTCGGTTTGGAGGAATCTGCAGCTTTGGCGCTTGTGCAGCACAGCTCCTCTCGGAGCCTCCTGATGGTCTTGCTCGCTTCTTCATACTCATGGAGGTGGGTCATAACCCAGGAGGTATAGGTGGACACAGACTCCCGGGACCTCTGCAGCTCCAACCTTCCTCAGTGAGGTCGGCCTCACCTCCGTGAGCACTCAGCTTTACTCCGGAAGGACTGCCATCTTGCATGCTAGCAGGCTTCTCCTCCATGTTGGAAGCCTTTTGGCTTCTCTTGGACTCTGCAGACCCGGGGGAGTAGGAGTGACATTGCTGCGACTCCTGGTGGAGCGTCTCACCCTCAAGTCCTCTGATGTGCAGGCCGGTTGCTGGTTTCTTCTGGGCCAAGCTGGGGGGTGGTCCCTCGATATACCACGCAGTGACGTACAGACACACGATGAGGCAAGTTTCGGGTACAACAGGTCCAAGTTTATTCTCTTGCCGTCCACCTGATGGCCTCCGAAGTACACCGCACTTCAATTCACTTTGCTTCACTTCACTTCACTTATCGGCCCCCCCGTTTCCAGGGCCGCTTCCCGCACACCGTACTTTACACCGGGGACGTACATTTACGCACCGTCCCCTCTTCACTCTTCGACGCTCCTGTCAGATCCGTCACTGTGGCCGCCTTAGGCCCGTAAACCAACAGCACTTTTACTGATCAGTCGTCTCTCAATACGGTATGCTTTACCTCAGTGCCTCGTCTATACTGCGGTACTCTGGTGTCAGGACCACCCCCCTGACTTTCTCTCTCCTCAGTCCCCCTGGTTCTGTTTTCCTCACAGTGCACAAACTGTCGTAGTCCTCCTGTCACTGGAGCTCCCTCTGGAGACTGGAACTTTCTGGAACCCTCCTGTCAAATTTATATCATTCCCGGTTCCCTGTAACTCCGCCCCCCATGACCAACGGTTTCCTAAGCTGATGTTAAGTCCTTTGCTCGCACTCCCTGCCCTCTAATGGTCAACCCAAGGTACTGTACATCCACTACACTTTCTCATCTGTTTCCCCACTGTAGTAACTGACACCTGTCTAAACTGTGCAAACCTTCCTTTCTCTATTCTGACAAGTCCGTCCGTCAGGTCACCTTCCCTACACTCCTCTTCCTTTGTCTATTGTCGTCTTTAACAATCTAATCCCTGCCTTCGTCGTTCTGAAGCTTCACCTACACTCTGTTGTCGGACCAGTTGTTGGGCCAAACCCACTACCCGCGGGGGCCAAACCATACTGGGAGCACCCTGCTCTGAGCAGCCTACTGCTACTCACCAGCGCGCACACCACATGACAACGGCTTTCAAATGGGGCTAGGTACACCCATATTCTCTCTATGGCGTGTACCTTCCCCTACTCTCCCCTTCTGTCACCTTCCACTGTCCGGTACGCCATGATCGAGGCCTCACACCTACCAGATCATTGCCGGCGTCCACCTTCCTCCTTCAGGGGTGTCCGTGGTGTCGGGGACCTGACCTAGGATGGCTGTCTTTCTCACATCTTCCATCTCTTTTACCTTTCTTTCAGTTACACGTCATGGTCGGCGTCTCGGTCTCCCAGACCTCCGCACATAGACCCCCTTCGGATCTCAAACTTCCCTTTGGTCTCTCAGACCTTCTCTTACCCGGACCTGATGCATTTACTTGTACACATTATACAACAAAACCACTTTACAATATCACAAGTACCCCATTTTTTATATATTTTTTTTTTTCATTTTCCTTTGCTTTTAAAACCAACATATAGCAACATAACATTGCATATCTTCTTCTCTCCCCCCCTTCCTTGGACATGGACACTCCCTCGTTTCTTTGTATCCCCGCTCTGTCAGGTAAACATATCTACGTATACTTTCCTAGAAAAGGTACACAGAACGGAGAAGGAAAGAAAAAGAAAATAAAAACAACAGATAAACAACAAAAGAAAATTTTCTCTAAATACAACGGTCCTTATAACTTGCACAACAGTGCTACGTGCTACGAACTCCTGACAGTTCACTCCGCCTCCTAGTGGTCAGTCGTGAGGGGCTTCACAGCCGTGGAGCTCCTAGAATACTGAGGGTGTCCACACATGTCCTCTTTACGGGGGTTCACATCCTTCAGGCTCTGCCAGTACGGCCACCGCATAATAACCGCGGGGACAGTACTCTTTGTAGTAAGACACATAGTCTCCTTCTTTCAAAGCCCGGGCGTGACGAATGGAAGCCACATTTACGTAAACTTTCTGGCCAGTCTCATGCCGAATAAAGCCGTATCCTTGAGCGATGTTGGTATACACCAGCCGTCCCTTAGACCTCTTAGCCGCCATTCCAGCCTCTCCCCCTGCGTGGAACTGGTTCCATATCTCCCGCTCCCGGGCCTTCTTCTTCCTTATAACCTCTGCGACCCAAACAGAGGGCACACTACAGGCTTGGGAGTCCGGTGTGCGGGACTTCGCCGAAGAAGGGAGCGGGACAGAGATGGCCAATGATGTTAGTGGCCCAGAAGCCGCTGGGGCCGGGTGGCAGATGGGAGCGGCCGTGTCCTTAGTAGATTGGGCCACAGGGCCTGTCACACAGGCCGCAGTCGATTCCAGTGCCGGCATAGCAGCCGCGGCCGCAGGGTAGGCCGCACCTGAAATTTCATCCGGAGCCGGGGTAGCGGCCGCCTTTGAAGATGCGGTCGCTAGTGGCAGAGGGGATGCAACAGTGTCGCCTACGGTAAGACTCCGCACCGGCGACACCGGGCGTGGCGTCACTGGGTGGAGTGGTTCGGGACCAGGAGCGGGGGCCCTGCTCAGTTCTGCGTAAATGGTAGGGCCCTCCTTGGCCGGGCTCTCGGGGACACAGGATGCCGCGAGCTGCGGCCGAATGGTAGAGGCCACTTGAGGAGCCACTGTCGGGGCCGGGGGAACTCTCACCTTCCCCGGCGCCGTGGCCTCCGTCTCCTCATCACGTGGCTCCTCCCGCAGTCTCCGCTCTTCATCCCGCCTTCCGACGGGGCTAGCCTCCAGGCTCGGGCTCCGCAGGGAGGCTCTCCGCTGGTAACTTAGGTGGCCGCTCTCGGTGGTTCCGCACAGGCTCTGCTCCTTCACTCAACATCCAGCTGCCTGCCCGTGGCCCTGAGGGGAGCGTTTCCTGGCGCGACTCGATCTCCCGGCGCCACCGCCACTCTAGGCGCTCGATGCCCCGACATCCACAGCGCCTCATATCGTCCGATGGGCAGCACTCGAATGGCGCCAGACAGCCGCAGCCAAACTTTTTCCCTGTGCCACTCCCTCTGCTGGGTGGGGCGATGGCAGACCTTTCCACCCACTTGTCAGGGTCCAGTACATGGGAGCGCCGGCCTCCTGGTACATATCGCTGGCTCCAGGGGTACGTAGGAGGGGGCCCCAGTCCATTGGGAACAACAGCAAACACCTGGAACTCTCCTCTGCGATGAAGCAGCACCGCCATCTTGCACCAGTCTTGGTACATCCCCGGATCTTCTACTGGCAACGCAGATATGCCACAGCGCTCCCAATTTATAATCCACAGGTTGGTGATTTGTATTCCACAGGTGCTTATAATCTACACAGAGCAGTCTGAGTCTTTTTCCATCCCTTGGAGCAGGCCTGCCGCAGAAGATGACGTATTAGCGGCGTTGATCCTGCCGACTGCGCCAAGTGTAGGGTCGGTGGGCCGAGCTGGGGGGTGGTCCCTCAATATACTGCGCAGTGACGTACAGACACATGATGAGGCAAATTTCGGGTACAACAGGTCCAAGTTTATTCTCTTGCCGTCCACCTGACGGCCTCCGAAGTACACCGCACTTCAATTCACTATGCTTCACTTCACTTCACTTATCGGCCCCCCGTTTCCAGGGCCGCTTCCTGCACACCATACTTTACACCGGGGACATACATTTACGCACCGTCCCCTATTCACTCTTCGACGCTCCTGTCAGATCCGTCACTGTGGCCGCCTTAGGCCCGTAAACCAACAGCACTTTTACTGATCAGTCGTCTCTCTCTCAATACGGTATGCTTTACCTCAGTGCCTCGTCTATACAGCGGTACTCTGGTGTCAGGACCACCCCCCTGACTTTCTCTCTCCTCAGTCCCCCTGGTTCTGTTTTCCTCACAGTACACAAACTGTCATAGTCCTCCTGTCACTGGAGTTCCCTCTGGGGACTGGAACTTTCTGGAACCCTCCTGTCAAATTTATATAATTCCCGGTTCCCTGTAACTCCGCCCCCCATGACCAACGGTTTCCTAAGCCCTAAGCTGATGTCAAGTCCTTTGCTCACACTCCTCCCTGCCCTCTAATGGTCAACCCAAGGTACTGCACATCCACTATACTTTCTCAGCTGTTTCCGCACTGTAGTAACTGACACCTGTCTAAACTGTGCAAACCTTCCTTTCTCTATTCTGACAAGTCCGTCCGTCCGTCAGGTCACCTTCCCTACAACCACACCGACAATTACCAGAGCGAGCAACAGCTGAACACAGCTGCACTCACTTTTCTGCTGGTGCAGTCACTGTGTACATACATTACATGACTGATCCTGTATTGATCCTGAGTTATATCTTGTATTATACACCAGAGCTGCACTCACTATTCTGCTGGTGCAGTCACTGTGTACAGTATATACATTACTGATCCTGAGTTACATCCTATATTATTCCCCAGAGCTTAAGTCACCATTCTGCTGCTGCTCTCACTGTGTACATACATTACACTACTGATCTTGAGTTACATCCTGTATTATACTCCAGAGCTGCACTCACTATTCTGCTGGTGCAGTCACTGTGTACATGTAAGGTGGAAGACTGGGCTGCAGGTACCTGTGCTGAGCTGGGTCCGGAACTGCTGAGGCTGCGCCCCATGTTGCCCCAGGGAAGGAATAGGGGACCGGACAGGTCCCAAGACCAGGGAAGAGGGGGCATGTTTAACCCAGAAACAGAGCAGAGAGCAGGCGAAGCGAGAGAAATTTTCCCGCCATCAGGGAGAGCGCAGCAGGTTGAGCAGTACACTCTGCAACCAGCGCAGCAGAGCCGGGACGGGCCGCATCCATATGTATTTGTACACTCCGGCAGAAATGTAATAGAGGAGAGCGCCGTGCGCCCGGAAAAGCGTCGGGTATTGCTCATACGGAGAAGTGTGGGCCAGCTACAGAACTTTGGGGTGCGCTTCCCTCTGCTGACCAGCGCGTATTATCCCACGTTTGTTCCAGGGACTCCTGCAGCTTCTTTGACTTAGGCTGTGAAGGCTTATGGACTAGGGGTCAGAGGATAAAACGGGAGACTGCCTGCTGCTGCCAGAAGACGGATTGCTAATATTGAACCCCATTGGACAACTCTACACTGGCCGTTGCCGGAACTACTGTGGCGCCCCTGAGGGTTCAGTTGCCACAGAGGTACTGCACCTCCTTCTGAGGTGTGGTACCCCCCCATCCAGGTAAGGTGGAGACACCTGAACACGCTCCAACACCTGCATCCCACACAACACAGTAGTGTAGCAAAGCACCCTTTGGTGGCTCCCTGCTTGGAACACAAAGCGTGCTGGGAGGTGGGTGGAGTTAGTTGGCAACAAAAGAGCGGGAAGAGTTTAGGATTTAGTCAGTCTGACAGAGTCAGTGGAAGAGTGAAGATCCCCTGAGTGGCATGGACGAAGGAAGCGCTGCAGCCGACCTCAGTGACCTGGGTCCGCTGGCACAGGAAAGGAACATTGATAGAAAGCCTGACTCCATAAGAAAGAAGGATTTGTACGGAACGTGAGAAGAGGAGGACTAAGGATTAGGGTTAGAGGAGAACCCTCCTCAAGTTCACAGCGCAAGGCCGGGGTCCGGTCAACGAGGTTGTATGGATACTAATGGTCCTGCAGCAGACACCGGAGGAATAGAAGTTGTCACCACTTTATTCCCACACAAGACTTGGGGGCACAACAGCAACGTGAGTGAGCCGGGACTTAGTAGCAAGGAGTCCCTGAAGCGGGCTACAGCTGTCTGCCGTACAAGTAGAGTTCATAGGAACATCTGACAGGAGGAACTCCAATGTAACTCAGTACTGTGAGTACTTCACTATAGGCGCAATATGGAGACGTTCAGAAAAGGCACATATGTTGGCGGAGTGTTGGAAAGGAGTGCTTCATCTTGCCTGGAAGTTGGCTGAGCCCCTGACCCGGAGGACACGGCACCGAGGCGGGCACCTGTACCTGCAACAGACTGTGAGTAAAGCTTTGGAACTACATTCCCTGGTGTCCTACACTTATTCCTGCGTCAACACACCCAGCACTACTACATCCTTGTGCCTAGCCCTGCACCATTCATGTCTCTCCCCTATCTCTTCATCTACACTGCCCTGGGATTACAGCCCTGCCTGTGGAGGGCTACACCATCATTGCTTCACCACACCATCTGTCCCAGAGGATCTGTCTACAGCGTCGGCTTAACATCTTCCTTGCCGTATACCACAGGTGGCATCACGAAACATTCATTAATGAACTTTATTCCATCACTCAACATTCCCCCCTTTTACAATGGATGCCCAGGGCCATGGACCGGGTCACTGCCACTGTGACAACCCCCATTGAAATCCACGGGGCCGGGCTCCGAGTACCCCGCCGACCTGGCGAGACCCTGGGGGCGCTCCATTTCTGTCGTCACGAACAGGATGAAGAAGCCCGGTGCAACCAGGTTCTGTGTGCCGAAGATTTATTGGACTTAAACATTGCTGAAAATGTGCAGAATAACCAAATTGATAGACTGTAAAATAGACTCTCAAAATGGCCGCCGGCGCAGTGAAGAAGGGCGTGACAATATGGGTGGTCCTAAGAAAAGACCACGAAACGTCCTGGGCCTCCCCTGCCTGAACTTCTATGCAACTGCAACATGGCCCACCCCCTGAGGGGTTCGGATACTGGCTTGGTATGGAGGAGTAGGAAAAAGACGCCGCCCTCAGAAGGAGGGGCGAGAGCCAGTGGCGGGAAAAGAGGCCAGGAAGGAAGAAGAAGAAGAAGGAGAGAACGCCATGATGGAAGAAGGAAGGAGGCCCAAAGAGCGCGAGGAGGTTGAGCTGAACCTCTCCGGCGCATTGGCTGAGGGCTCCAATCTGACTTCCACATTGGACCGCCAACAGCTGGAGGCCGAAATCTCCCAGCTGACACACCGTCTACGGCTGAGACAGGAGGCGCTCTGGATAATGAACTGGCAGCATGCACGGGAGGGGCCTACACCATTGGTACCTCCATGCTGTTAGGAGTGGCGGAAGGCACTAAATAAAAAATATAAATGAAGTGTCTTCGCCACTCGGGTCCACCATGCAGTAGGTGGAGAAACAGCAGCTAAGTGACGACAGAGCAATCTGGCGGTAATGTGCACACGGTTAGATGACACCCAGGTGCACTAACAAATCTCTGTTAAGCGCACAGAGCTGATAAAGAAAATATAACAATGCTGAACCTGTTAAGAACACAGGGACTCAGCGGTGCACGAGCGGTATATAGTCACCGGAGTAGTTAAAAGATGGCACTCACTCCGCCAGGACCTACCGTAACTCTCGTGAAAAATAGGCGCTGCAACTGCAGACGCAAACAACAGCTGCTACAGCAGCGCGGCATGAGACTGGCTGCAAGGTAACACCGCAGTAACGCAAGCGCGATGTTAGACGCTAGCAAGTGCAATAGTGGAGCAATGGCGCGCTGGCGCTAATACTGGCTATAGCTCATTCCCTCACACAGGCGTAATAACCAAGGAAGGGGGTTTCAAATGAGTCATTCACCACTCCATGCATCCATCAACATACACTCTGCAGCAAGTATGACTATACTAGCGCATGGTGGAAAAGCCATGCGTGCTTTTTATAGCAAACGGGACCTTCCAAAGGCTTCCAGTTCTCTGAGATGTGCTCCCGTTTTCTACCCTTCGAACCTGACTCTACCACTCAACCTGTACCACGCCGTACTGAGCGATGACAGCTGGAATACCTTTCTTTTGTTATGAACAAGACCACTTTATTTAGCAGCGAATTGTTCGAGGGTGAGCAGCGCGCTCTGCAACCAGCGCAGCAGAGCCGGGACGGGCCGCATCCACATGTGTCTGCATGCTCCGGCGAGACTGTAATAGAGGAGAGCGACATGCAGTGCTCATACGGAGACATGTGGGCCAGCTACAGAACTTTGGTGTGCGCTTTCCTCTGCTGAACAGCGTGCATTAGCCCTCGTTTGTTCCAGAGACTCCTGTAGCTTCTTTGACTTTGGCTGTGCAGGCTTATGGAATAGGGGATCAGTGGGTAAAACCAGAGATCATCCGCTGCTGCCAGAAGATGGATTGCTAATATTATTTGTCCCCATCGGAGGACTCTACACCGGCCATTGCCGGAACTACAACCCCCATCGGACTGTGGACTGAGGCACACCAATAAGAGCCACAATAAGTGTTGTTTGAACTTCATACTGTCATATTAATTTTTACTGTTTCTTTAATTCTTGTTCACTGTTTATTAACTCCCTGGGAGGAAATTACTCCATCTCTACTGTTAAATTAAATAATATTGTTATACCGTACTGCTCTGTAATCCCAGCGTACTGCATCTCAGCACTTGCTTACATACATACATTACATTACTGATCCTGTACTGATCCTGAGTTACATCATGTATTAAACCCTGGAGCAGTACTCCCTATTCTGCTGGTGCAGTCACTGTGTACATACATTATATTACTGGACTTGTACTGATCTTGAGTTTTTCTTGGACATTTTGCAAGTTTTCCCAGACTTTTTTTCATGTAATGTAGACCATGAG
Source organism: Dendrobates tinctorius (assembly GCF_039654945.1). NCBI lineage: Eukaryota > Metazoa > Chordata > Amphibia > Anura > Dendrobatidae > Dendrobates > Dendrobates tinctorius. The sequence goes on along the minus strand of NW_027361696.1, from coordinate 38,805,890 downwards.
AGTAACATAACTTTGGGCTGATTCATCGTTTGTGTTCAGCCAGTGCTTAGAAGAGAATCATGTCCTATGTACAATCATAATGTACGGTACATATGGTAATAGGCTGGATTCGTTCTGGTTTTCTCCGTCCATTGCTATGTAAAAAAGAAGTAGTTTATGGACCTTACATGTCAGTGACCGATTTGGCTTTTTATATTTAGTATGCTGCCTGATTCTGCTTCCTAGTTAGATGCGATGATATAGAAACTAGTCTTTCAAAATGTAACTTAGCAATGGAAATATTATTAGTGAGTAATGGAATATATAGACTGATGGGAAATGCTCAAGCCACAACTTTCTATAATTATAGATAATTATTAGTTCTCATAAACATAGTCATACTTTAAGGGAGTTTTCATTTTCAGAAACGTGTAAAACCACAAAAGCAGATAAGCACTCACCTACCTTGATTCAGTGATACCTCTGTTCTCCATGTTTTGAGTGCTGCAGTAAATTCCCATCGACAGCTCACATCACCGCTGCAGCCAATCGCAGTGTTCAGCCACTCATGCTTATTCCGTAAATGGATATGCCTCCATTAATTCAGTTTTTCGCTTTCTTTCAGATTTTCTTCTGGAACCTGCTTATTTCTACCTTGAGTTGGGTGACTTTCATTGCAGCTCGGATTGATAATGTTACCCAAGTTTCCGAACTTTTAAGAAGTTGGACCGAAAAGTTGCTAACTTTTGATTGACCCACTTTTGGGAAAAGGGATCTGTAGTGACCTGTTTGATAAGAGCAATGGTCCTTCCTGTGCGCCCCTTCTCCAACCACCTATCTTCCTTTATCTCCACAGTCCCACAGACTGTGAATGGAGCAGTGCTGCACATTCTCGTGATCGGCAAAAATCCCATGAGTGGAATCCCCGGTCCTCATCATGTTACCACTTATCCTGTAGAAATCAGAAGACCATCTGTTTCCAAACCTCCATAATGTTTCCATACCTCATTGTCAATGTCTGACAACCTAAATATAATAACAAAGGCACCAAGTATATTAAAGGGGGTTTTACACTAAGCGATATCGCTAGCAATATCGCTAAAACGTCACTGGTTTTGTGACGTTATAGCGATATTGCTAGCGATATCGCTATGTGTGATACTTACCAACAACCGGCTCCCCCGCTGTCCATTGCTGATCGCGCGAGAATGTCCGGCTCCATTTCTCGTCGGGCGCTTCCTGCTGAGACGACGAGCGACGCTGGCCGCGGGCGGGAGGACGTCTGGATCGCCGTGTGTGAAAGGTGAGTATCGTGCGCTGCGTCGCTGCTGCATCGCTGTGAGATCTTTCTGTATGAAAGCTCACTAGCGATCATTTAGCGATGCACCAGCGATCCTGACCGGGTCATATCGCTGGTGCATCGCTAAATGTAAAAGGGCCTTAAAGGTAATCACACATGAGTTACCCTTTTCCTTTTGCCATGTTAGACCCTGGAGACATCATAGAAGGCTTTTCTGTCTCGGGACCACACTCTACGTGTTGAAATGAAGAATGTCTTCTCGAAACAACCAAAGTACATTTATCATTATATGGTCTTTTAAAGTCTCCCCTAGCCCTTTATAGATCAATATGAAAGTGTTTCTACGTAGCTTAGGTTTATGAGCTTTTGGTAAGCCACAATATGACTTAAAGGCATTGTCTCATATACGCAAATGGTTGAGTTGCAAAGTCCTTGCCAAAACAATTAACGTTACAATTTATTCAAAATGCTCCAAAATTCTCAATAGTGAAAGAATTTTTTTTAACTTTGTAGTTTAGATCTCGTTGCCACGGTTAATGGCCACCTCTGCGGCGTCCGGTTTCTCTAGGCAAAGAATAAGTGCTTGCAAGCTATTTGCTATAAAGTGTGGAAGTCAGGGGCTAACGTATCATTGATGCAACCCCAAGAAGAAAAGTGTTCACTTCCACCTCTGACCCACCACATTATTTGATTTTAAAGGGTCCCTATATTTATCTTGCACAGGGGCCCTTTTCAGTTTGTGTACATCCATGAAGCTGCTCAGCTCTGATGCTGGCTAACTTTGAGAGCACTGGTAGTCATTGTGCCTGGTGGACCTGTCAGGCATCAGGAGTGCACTGAACACTGGCAAGCAGGAAGTCAAGATGCAAAGGAATGCTGTGCTCCTTCAGATGGATCTTCAGACAAACACTGGAAAAAGTCAAGAACATGGTCCTGTTTGTGTCTAATCCAGGGACTAATTTTTTGTTTAATTCAGCTTAGTCGCTGCCATTATTTGCCGGTGGTCACTGACTGTAGCCAAACTCTTTGAACTTCTCCATCTCTGTTGATTTTGTAACATATACTTCTGTGTGCACCTCTGCTTCATCACTTTCCTCTCCTTACCCAATCATTATATGTCACTTCTACAGAATTAATCTATTAGATTAATGTCAAATGGGATCGGTACAAGGTGAAAGTGCTTTTGCATTTATATCTTTTCTATGAATATCAGGGGAAATTGATTACTTCATTCTTAACATAAATTTCAAATTACCGCAGATATAAAAATATTAGATTTCCTCTGTGGTTGTCTATCACTTTCTGATTCTACCATTTCTCCAGTAGAGGAGCAGCAAGTTTGAGTTTGCGTAGAGCTGCTCTCAGCTACAGAAAATTCTAAATATTTTTGGGAAAAAATACTTTAAACAGTTTCATAGAAGGCCAAAAGGGTTGTAGATGCCTTCTTGACGTGGAAAAACAGTCTAGATGGGTATTACAATCAAATGCATGTGTTACCCATCTGTTCTGTATCTGTACCTTGCTTTCCTCACCCTAGTTTGCTAGACTCTGTTGTGCTCCATGTCGGGCTTTGGAGATGGCCCCTCGTAATCCATGTGAGCATCTGCCCAGGTCTACTGTATATAAGGCTCACCAAGACACACATCTGTGTCTCGGTATTAAGACTTCACTGTTCTTAGGGTCCCGTTACACATAGCGACGCTCCAGCGATCCCGACAACGATACGACCTGGTAAGGATCACTGGTACGTCACTATGTGGTCGCTAGTAAGCTGTCAAACAGGCAGATCTACTCAACGACGCAGCAACGATACGGTGATCCGTTAAACGACCTCGGCGGTCGTTGGGACCTTGTCACATAGCAGCTATTCTGACGACTCAGACCTTGATAGTCATGCTTCAGCGATGCCTTTTCCATGCCCCTCTGCTCTGATTGGTGGCCACTACTGCGCTATCACTACGCGGTTTGCTTCAGCGTCCCTGTCTGAGTCGCCAGTGCTCTATTTATTCGTGGATCCACAGTCACTGACACGGGGACATGCGATTATTATAACTGTACATGTTAAATGTTATGATTGCATATAATTGAAGGCTGACCTATAAAATGAAACGCTACAAAGATCCTAATTTGAGACCACCAATCGGAGCTGAGGGGGCGTTGAAAAGACAAAGCAAAATCACGCCTGCGTCCCTGAGTTTTGAGTTGCCAACGAGGTCGCTCGTCATTGTTATGGCATCAAACACAGTAATGCATGCTGGCCAGTGGGACAACAACGATCAAAAAATGGCCTAGGACATTCGAGCACGAACAGCGATATCGCAGCGGGGGGGCAGGTCACCGCTATGTGTCACACGTAGCGAGATTGCTGGCGCATCACAAAACCTGTGACGTTTCAGCGATCTCACGATCTCACTATGTGTGAAGTACCCTTTAGACTCTGGCTTGCTTTACACACCTTGACCAGTTCAGCTGCTTGCCTGTGGTCTCCTGGATGTATCCTTCTATTCTGTCTGCGGTCTCCTAGAAGTCTTTTGTCTGCTTCCCTGTGGTCTTCCTGGTCATATCCCACCTGCTAGCCATTTCCAGCATCCCTCTTGCCTGCATGTGGTCTCCTGGACGTACAGTATCTTGATTTTTTGCCTGTGTCTCCCACCTGACAGCGGTTTCTTGCATCTTGCCTGCTTTCATGTGGTCTCCAGGATGTCTTCAGCCTATCTGTCTGTGGTCTCCTGACATCTTCCACTTGCCAATGGTTTCTTACTCCTGGACATCCTCTGCCCGCCTATGGTTTCTGGAATCCCACCTGCCTGCATGCTGTTTCCTGGATGTCTTCTACCTGCCTGCAGTTTCCTACATCTCGTCTACCAGCCTGCAGTCTCCTGTTCTTCGGCTGTCTGCGTCCCGCGTGTACCATCCATTTGCTGCGCTGACGCCCATGGCCCATGTGCCCACCCGGACCTTGGGCTTGGAGGATCCACCTCACCTAATGAGTCTAACAGCATGTTTCACCTTTCTACAGGATAGGTGATCAATGCTATATTGGTTGGTGTCTAACCACTGGGACCTCCAATGGTTGACAAAAAGGTGAACTTCAATCTCAGTTCCCTTCAGCCACAAGCCTCCATTTAGTTCTTCGAATGGAGCAGCAGTACAGCAAGCAGCCTTCTGCTGTTATAGAGGTTGTTTCACTTCCCCATTTTTTGTTCAAAAGAAAGAAATTTTCTAAAGTTATAACAAAAGTTGTATTCATCTGTAGGGAAATGGACCAGGCTGGGGCATCTTCTTGTGTGCCTGGGCTGGAACCATCAAGGATGTCACTATTGTTGCGGGGGAAGGCACTTTCTGACCAGAGCAGACCTTTGCACCTAACTGCAGGGGGCGGGGTAGGATTAAAAGGAGCTGAGCGTGCAAAAGGGGGGACTTCTGGCGGGGAGACAGAGAACACTGAAGGAGAGCGTTGACTCCGTTGTCACCGTCACCGTTTCATGCCAATCAGCAAACCTACGCCGCGGCTTAACTGCTTCTACGTGCACAGCCTGCTTTCAGATAGAGCCGAACTTCCTGCAGATTTCAATACCTGAGAGCTCTGACTAGACAGCACCCCTCACAGTGCCTGATAATCTTTACCAAACGGACCATGCACAACACGCTGACTCAGTAGGCCTCTCTGCGGCCTCCTCTCCGGTACTTTGTGACCCACTTGTTTTACCATCTTCTACTCCCCGAGCAACACCGTGTACCAGGACCGGAAGCTCGCATCTGGAAAAGCCAGGAACCACCGCTTTGTTCAGGAGACATTGCTTCTACTTCATCCGGGATTGCTTCAGAGACTTCTCGACATTGTGGGATCGTGCAACACTTATCGTCCTGGAGCTGCAGACTGATAAGTTGATCCATTCCTTTACCAATCATTATTAACATTATATCTACATTGTTCTTCTTTCCTGTATTTGTATCATTATGTTCCTGCGAGCTCCGTGCGTGCAGTATCGATTGACGATTAACCTCTGCATAAAATACCCGTTAACTCTTGTTCTGCCTCCTGCTCGTCACTGCATCCCATGTTCCTGCTAGAACCTTACATGTTCAGTGCAAATTGCTTTGTTGAACTCCACTGGATAGAAAGTGATTGCCAATAAGACCTGAGATTAGCAGCACAATGCCGTACGTTGAGATACTGTAGAACTTTCCTTGCCATTTTGAAAAAAGTTACTACAAGTTGAAAAATGCTGTAAAACTTTAACAAAAAATCTTTACGGCCCTAAAAGAAAAAGGGGAAACCGGGGAAAATACCCAATCTGCCAAGGTCCCAGCTATTTTGACCTAGTGACTGTGACGCGCCCGAGAGGCCGTGGGATACTCGGTACCGAGCCCGTTAACTTCAATGGGAGATGTCACAGTGGCGGTGACCCGGTCCCTGGCCCCAGGCGGTCATGTAAAAGGGGTATAATTGGATGGGAATAAAGTTTATGTAGTGATTCGTGACCCCAGTTGGAGTGTTCGACTGTAGTATAGACGGCACTGCAGATGATCCCTGGGGGAGCAGATGGTGATGGCAGTGCAGATGTTACACCCTCTCCAACCAGGGCAGACCCCAGAGATTGTGATGAGTAGAAGGCATGGAGTAATAAGGCAGGAGACAAGAACAGTCACTTTATCATTTACTGTAGTTCAGGTGCAGTTCAGAGGAGATATTACAACTCTCACCAGGTTACAGTCTGCTCTGGAGAATGGGAGTTATCTTTCCCTGCTGTGACTCAGTGTAACTTCCTGCTATTCTAATCCCATCTGGGACCAAGGCTTCCCGGAGTTTAGAACTTCCCAGTATTGCCTCTACTCACTGTGTATTTCTCCTTCAGCAACTTGCAGCGTGAATCCTGTGTGAAGCAGCTCAAGTTCCCACTTGCACTATCCTTCACTGATCCTAGGTTATTGCAGTATTTCTGAGGGAAAACACTTTTCTGCTGCTTGTATAATCCCATGCAGTCTCTCTGCTTACCACCCTGCTCTGAAAGCATGGATAGTCTAGGGGCTGATTCCTTGATGCTTCTTTGCTTTGCTCCTAGAGGGACCACATGTCATCATGGCTTCCAAGATGTTCTTCCTCCTTCTTGTTCACTGAAACAACAACTCGGCCCCTCCCCCTCCCAGTTAGGGTATGTCTGCCAAGCTCTAAGCTTCAGACAAGTGAGGGAGTGAGGCAAATTGTCTGTGTGTGTGTTGTGGTCTCTGGCAGAGAAAGTATAAATCCCATTGCTCACAAAACACATACAAAATATTACATATTTACATCCTCGGGCTACACAAGGAACATAAGCATATAACAAATGACATAACATTTAACCTGAGTATAAGTAAACAGTCCCAGTAACTGAGTTGAGTCATGGATTACAGCCCAAAACCACTTCTGATTGTTTGGATCATCTCTGAGTGCAGCTACAGACCATAATAGAAAATTCACTGCACTGGCTGTTTTAGATGGCTTCCTGCCAAGGCATGATGAACGGTTTTTCTTCTCAAGTTTAAGAGTCTTTACAAGAGTTCTTGTAGTAGAAAAAGGCATAGTAACTACTAAAATCTCACATTAGTCCATGTGGGCACAATGTCTTTAACATTTTTAATAACGTTACCTAAGGCAAAGTTCAATGTAAGTACAACTCAAAACTAAATTATTAATCTTACAATATTTTACAAATCATTTCTATAATGAGAAGGGGTTTGGCCCTGTGTACTACGCTGTGATCTGCACAAGATAGGAATACTAGATGACTTCCTATGACTCTTTGAACCTACCATGGGTACAACAGGTTCACTGCTGACTGTGGGCAAGTTTTCTGATTCTTCCTCATGCACAGCATTAGTGGTTGGCATTAGCGATTCATTGCTTCCAGAACAATTTGGTGTCTCTGGTAAAGACCTTTGTGAGATCACCATCACTGAAACTACCACTGCGTTGTTAACTTGTGGCCAAGAACTATGGAATTCACCTAGAACAATGCAAATCTTCGTATCAGTCTTTTCTTTTAGCTGAGGATCTTCCTTAGTCTCAACTCTTTCACGAAATTGTGCTGGACATACTTTCAGATTGTCTCTGGATACGGTAGTACACATTTTTCCGCCGTCTTTGGAGATAGTACACACTTTGCTGTTGTCATAGCTAGATGGTTGAATAGTGTAAGGCTGAGCCTCCCATTGGTCATCTAACTTGTGGTTTCTTCTCTTTTTCTTCAGCACTTGTTCACCTGTTGGTAAGGGGGTTGCCACAGCATGCCTATTAAAGTTCCTTTCCTCTTTTTGCCTAGCTTGCGCAAGAGTTTCCTCTACACATTGTTGAACTTTTTGATACTGCAGTTGTCTTTCCGTATTCCAATCCGTGTCCAGTTGGCTGGATATGGTTTCAGAAGTTAGGACTCCCATTTCTAGGTCGATGGGGAGTTTACCTGGCCGGGCACGCATCAAGTAAGCTGGAGCATATCCTGTTGCGCTGGTTGGGATATAATTGTACATTTCGATCAAATCAGGCAATTTCTCAGGCCATTGGTTCCTTTCTTCCAGTGGTAGGATCTGCAATAAATTGATCACAAGATGATTTAGTTTTTCGCAAAGACCATTGCCTTGTGGATGGTATGATGTAGTTCTGAAGTTTTTGCATCCATAGAGGGAGCAAAATTCTTGAAAAACTTCTGCTTTGAAGGCTGGACCTCTGTCTGTCAGCACTTGATCTGGGTAGCCATGGGGTCTGCAGAAATATTCTTGGAATGCCTTTGCAGCTGTTCTTGCTGTTTGGTCTTTCACTGGAACGACCACTAGGAAACGGGAATAGTGATCCACGATTGTTAAGGCATAGGTATACCCTGATCGGCTAGGGGTTAGTTACATGTGGTCTAAGGTCACCAGTTCCAAAGGTTGTTTAGTGATGATGGGTTTCAAGGGAGCCTTTTGATTGGCAGAATTCTTTCTTCTGAGATTACATGGGCCGCATTCCCTACACCACTGTTCAATAGACCGTCTCATACCTGTCCAGAAGAAGCAATGGCGGATGACTACTTCCTGCTTTTTCCAACCAAAGTGTCCTGCTTGATTGTGGTAAGCTTCCAAGACCATGGGCATGTCTTTTCTGGGGACCACGATCTGCCAGACCAGTTCATGCGTACGTGGGTTAATAGCTCTTCGGATCAACTTGCCTTCATAAAGGAATAGCTTCTTTCTCTCTTTCCACAACTGTTGGACATCCGCAGGCGCATCAGGAGCTGGAGATGAATCTGCTTCTCCAAGGAGTTCTTTGACCGTACATATAGCCGTGTCACTGCTCTGCGTCTCTGCCCAACCATGATGAGGTAGTGGATTAAGGGAAACTCCGCTAATGGCAAAACTTCTCCCTGTCACGTGGTTAGAGTCTTGGGAGGCACTGTGGCAGTGGAATGCCAGCATCTCTATTTCTTCCAGGTCTTCTAGATCTTCTGCTGGATCAGGAGCATTTGGCATACGGGACAAAGCATCAGCATTGGCGTTTTTAGTGCCTGCTCAGTATTTGATTACAAACTCATAATTGGACATCCGAGCCATCCATCTTTGTTCCAAGGTGCCAAGCCTGGGGGTCTCCAGATGGATTAACGGATTGTTGACCGTATAGATGGTAAATTTAGATGAGGCCAAATAGTGCTTGAACCTCTCGGTCACTGCCCAGACGATAGGAGCTATAGTTGGTAGGGTTCCTCTCAGTAGGACGAAGCTTCCGACTGGCATAAGCAATGACTTTCTCCTTACCCTGCTGCACTTGAGATAGGACAGCTCTTAACCCAACATTGCTTGCATCGGTATGCTGGATAAATGGCTGATCATAGTCTGGATACGCTAAGATCTCTTCTCCAGTAAGTGCTTGCTTAAGGCTGTTGAATGACTCATCCAACCTAGCATTCCACTCAATCAGGGGACTCTGGCCTCTGACCTTTTTGGATTGGCCAACTAAGAGATCTTGAAGGGGGGCTGCCAATTTAGTAGTCTTTGATAACGCGTCTGTAGTATCCCACTAGGCCTAGGAATTGTCTGACCTCTTGGATGTTGGTGGGTACTTGCCAGTTTTTGATGACAGTCACTTTGTCTGGGACGGGTGCTACTCCTTCTGAACTCATGACATGGCCTAATTACTGCACTTTGGGCTTTAGGAGATGACATTTAGATGGTTTTACCTTTAAGCCGAAGTTGGACAATACCTCCAAGACCTCTGCGAGGTGTTCCAGATGTTCCTCATAGGTCCTGGAATATACAGTCACATCGTCCAAGTACAATTGCACAGTCTCAAAGTTCATGTGTCCAAGGCAACATTCCATAATTCTCTGAAAGGTCCCAGGAGCACTGCTCAATCCAAATGGCATGTAATTAAATTCACATAGCCCCATAGGAGTAGTGAACGCAGTTTTTTCTTTGTCTGCCTCAGCAACAGGAACCTGCCCAGTACCCGCTGGTTAAGTCCAAAGTGGAGAAGTACCTAGCTGATTTTAACGCCTCTATGCGTGATAAGGGGTATGCATCTTTGTGAGTAATTTTGTTAAGTTGTCTGTAATCTACACACATGCGCATTGTACCATCTTTCTTTTTGACTAACACCAGGGGAGCCGCCCAAGGAATGTAGCCATCTCTGATTACCCCTGCTTGTTTCATTCATCTTAGCATACCTTTTGCACACTGATAATGAGCAGGAGGTACAGGACGATACCTTTCTTTGATAGGTGGGTAATCTCCTGTGGGGATGTTTTGATGAAGCCCTTTTACCTGCCCAAATCCAAAGGATGCTTACTGAAAACCCTCTCGCATTCTTGTACCACCCGCTGCACTCCATTTTTCTCATGTACAGGAGTGGAGTCGGTGCCAACATGTATCTTTTGGAACCATTCCTCCATCTGAACAGAAGAGCCATTGCCATCCGTCACTTCTGATGGATCCAAGGGTTCTACAGCCTGAATATCATTGTTGCTGACTGTGAATAGTTTGGCTGCGGTTGCATAACGGGGCAAGCAAGCTTCCTCCTCTCCACAGTTCAGGACACGTACCGGGACTCTGCCCCTTTTAACATCAACAATTCCCCTGGCCGTCAGCACAGTAGGTCTGCTATCTGAATAGACTGGTTCAAGGAGAGCTTGGTAGTCCCATCCTCTGATGCCTATGGCTGCTTGGCACGAGATGAGGGTTTCACTTCTAGGGGGAAGCATAGTGGAGTAGGGATCACTCACCCTTACGCTACCAATCTCTCCACCAGTTAACACCACCTGCTGTTGCTGCACGAGGGCCTTGATATCTTCATTGAGGACATGCTGTTCTTTGTACGGGGCCATCTCGGCTATGTCTTTCAAAATGGTTATGACCTTACTTAAACAATTTTCAATCACATTTGTGCCCAATCTTATGATAGGTGGACACTCTCCTCTTTCCACCTCTACCACCATAAGACCTTGAGCTTTGAGCTCCACCTTCCCCACTTTAATGACAACCTCTTTGTTCCCCACCTGTGTCAGAGGTTAACCATTACTTGCTATTAAAGACAAGTTACCATCAGGAAGATGGATGAACTCAGCATCAGTCCAGTATTTCTGGTACAGTGTGTGAGGCATTGTGGTTACCTGTGATCCAGTGTCCATGAGGGCGGTGAAGGGGATGCCATCCACTACCACGGGTATAAGTGGACGTCCACCTACATACCTGTTTCTCCAGTTAGTTGGACCAGATTGTCTTACTCCTGGGGGTTGGTCCTCGGCCCCAGGGGTCACCCATTTAAAGGACATTCCCTTTCAATATGATGATTATGGCACCGTCTGCAGATGGGTCTCCCAGAAGAGTCAAATCTGTCTGTTGTTCTACTGGTGCAAGTCAGTCATCGCTGATGTTGCGGCATCCTCTTTGGTCGGCGCCATGGGATATCATTCGGGCTTGATGCTAGCTGGATCCTCTCTGTGGGGGAACAAGTCTGGAGAGTCTGAACAGTTCTACATAGAGCAGCCATATTGTTAGTCAGTTCCTGTAATTGCAGCCGTAAATCTGCAATAGAATCATCAACTGGAGTCTGCACATGCTGTTCTGCAGGCACCTGGGGTGAGGATACTGCCCCCTGGTGGTATGTAACTGCTGGATGTTTAACTGGCTCCGTGCAGACATAGGTAGATTCTCTTAAGATACGGATGGATCTGTCATTAAACTGAACAAAGTTCATGTCGGGGTTCTGCAATGACATCATGCGCAGTTGTGCCTTACTGGAGTCAGACAGACCTTCAATAAACTGTTCTTTCAGCATTTTGTTCTCATCCCTTACACTGTCTGGATCAATTTGTTTAATGGCCTGCAGCACCTCCTGCAGGTTAAGACCATAGTCTCTAACAGTGTCCTGTGAATTCTGTCTGCAGCTGAAAAATCGCATCTTTATTTTCTGAAGCAGTACGGCTGTCAAAAGTATCCTTTAGCTTAGCAAAAATGTCTTTTACAGTCTTTTTATCAGTCGCTGGCCAAGATTTAACTTCTCTCTGAGCAGCGCCACTGAGCTGACTTGTAAGTATACTGACTTTCTGCTCTTCTGACATAGGGTAAATTTCAATCATGCTGCGCAGCTTCTCTTTGAAGTCACTTAAGGTGTGCGATTCGCCATTGTATTGTGGCAGCCATGTCGCACCCGGTATATAAGGCATGGTGAGAGGCAATATGGGAGCTGCAGCTGCTGCACCCTCAGCGTCGCCAGGATTAGACATCTTCCCCCCTAGTAAACCCTTGCTCCTGGAGGACATTAGGCACGCAGTGTAATCCTGTTCGAATCCTGCTCGTGACGCCAAAAATGACACGCCCGAGGGGCCGTGGGATACTCCGTACCGAGCCTGTTAACTTCAATGGGAGATGTCACAGTGGCGGTGACCCGGTCAGTGGCTACAGGTGGTCATGTAAAAGGGGTCAAATTGGATGGGAATAAAGTTTATGTAGTGATTCGTGACGCCAGTTGGAGTGTTCGACTGTAGTATAGCCTGCACTGCAGATGATCCCTGGGGGGTAGATGGTGATGGCAGTGCAGATGTTACACCCTCTCCAACCAGGGCAGACCCCCAGAGATTGTGATGCGAGTAGAAGGCACGGAGTAATAAGGCAAGAGACAAGAATAGTCACTTTATCATTTACTGTAGTTCAGGTGCAGTTCAGAGGAGATATTACAATTCTCACAAGGTTACAGTCTGCTCTGGAGAATGGGAGTTATTTTTCCCTGCTGTGACTCAGTGTAACTTCCTGCTATTCTAATCCCTTCTGGGACCAAGGCTTCCCGGAGTTTAGAACTTCCCAGTTGTGACGGGGTCTTCTGTACTGTAATACCTCTTACATTACCACCCCGTTTCTCAGGAGGCTCACTCTGCTTTTCCTTGCTTCTGAATGAAGGACACTGGTTCAAAAGGCTCTGTAACATGGGAACATATAACAGATCACTGCTACTCCATGTATTTCCAGTGTGACAACATTTTACTCATCGGTCTCAGAATATATATACATACAGAGGGCAGGACAATCAATGTGTGTCATGCCAGTAGATAACAGGCTCCAATTAAGATGCCAGATGTACATTACAATAGCCGTGGGATTTACAAAGGTGGGAGGAGGTCAGAAGTGGGATATCTTGCTTACTTCTGCCCAGGGGGTCGCAGCCAGTCGGTTGCTGCATTAAGGGCAAACATCTCCTATTCGGTGTGCTGGGGAGTTCTGTAACACGGCTTCCCCTTTTCAGCGACGCGATTGGCATACACAGTTTGATCCTTAACGGATCGGCTTGGGGATGACTGAAGTCTATGGGGTTGGTACAAGTTCCGTTTGTCGACTTAGTCCATCGGCGTTACCATTTTGTTTGCCAGGTCTGTAGTGAATGGTGAAGTCTAGAGGTTGTAGGGCTAAACTCCACCGCAGTAATCTGGCGTTGTCTCCAGAGACCCAATTAAGCCACACTAGGGGATTATGGTCCGTTAGGAGGGAAAACTGTCGTCCATACAAATATGGTTGTAACTTTTTGAGTGCCCATACTACTGCCAGGCACTCCTTCTCGATGGCCGCATAGCTTACTTCGCGGGGCAATAGTTTCCGACTCAGGTAAGCTACCGGGTGGTCTTGACTATCTGGCCCAACTTGACTCAGCACTGCCCCCAATCCAAACATAGGAGCGTCTGTGTGAACAAGGAAACGTTTAGTTGGATCAGGTACGGCCAATACCGGGGTATTTGTGAGGGCGTCCTTTAGCTGGCGGAAGGCTTCCTCACACTCGGGGGTCCAGGTTACGCTGCTGTAATTGGGGAAAATTTCCTACAATACCCTGCTGTCCCTAGAAACGCCATGACCTGGGTTTTAGTGCGTGGGGTGGGCCATTTGGCTATGGCCTCAATCTTGGCTGGTTCTGGTCGCTGTTTCCCACTTCCCACCCAATGTCCTAAATACTGAACCTCTGCTTTGCCCACGTGACACTTGTTGGGGTTTAAGGTGATTCCGGCCTTGTGGATCCTGTCCAGTACTGTCTCTAGGTGATTTAGATGCTCATCCCATGTCGCGCTGTAGATGGCGATGTCATCCCGGTAGGCACAAGCATAGTCCTGGAGACCATCCAGAAGCCGGTCAGCCAGCCTCTGGAAGGTCGCAGGGGCATTCTTCATCCCGAATGGCATAACTCGAAACTGGAATAAGCCGAACGGGGAGACAAATGCAGACTTGGGAATAGCATCAGGACTTAGGGGGATCTGCCAATAGCCTTTGCATAGGTTGATGGTGGTCAAATATTTTCCCCCCACCAGCTGGTCTAACAACTCATCCACACGCGGCATGGGATATGCATCCGTCACCGTTTTCTCATTTAGTTTGCGATAGTCTACACAAAACTGGGTAGTCCCATCCTCCTTGGGCACTAATGATATAAATGATATTGATATGGCACACAGAATGCGTGTGTCTTCATCTTAATTGTTCTGCTTCCAAATTGAATGTGGGGTCTTACGGCCGGAGAAATTGAGACAAATGCAAGCAATTGTCTCTCAAATGATTTCTGATTTATTTCCAGAAGTGTACAACATTTTATAGCAAAAATCGAGCTGTCTCATTGCATTACATCATGGGTTCTTTCCAAATTAGTGATTACCCCAAATAGCAAATTATTATTGATCTCATATGATCTCATATGTCCTATATCTACTATATAATCATTATGCAACTGATTATTGTTTCTGGCCTAGCCTAACCCAGTTTCGATGAGACTAGGTGGATACAGAAATAAGTCTTAGAGAACCAGAAATATCTTAAAGCTACATGATTCTAATATTCAGCAAAACGTCCATATAGTGGTATAATTTTTGATTCTTGCATATATTCAAATGCCATATATTCTCCCCTTAACACTAACATTACGGGGATGCCCAGATACTATATGACTCTTCAATGATGCCTAAATGCAACATCTCCTGTATCTCTTGTCACATCCCTTCTCCTACAGACTCAGGGACGCGGAAGAGGGATTGTCTCAGGGGGGGTCTGATCCTGGGTCTCAACCTTGTGTTGTCCCAGGCAGGTGTACCCAGGTCTCTCTGAAAACATCCTCTGTCGCTGCCTCAACAACGCCTCCGCCTGCTGTCTCTCCCGGGGCCCTAGGTTTTCTCCCAAGTGTACCTGGTCCCATGTTTTAGACTGAGTCCTCTCCCCTAAGACATCAGGCAAAGGGAGTCCTGCTAAATCCTCTGCTTCGGGTGCACAGATGGCCACTACCTCTTCAGGGCGCTCCTGGTAGGGCTTCAGCATATTCACGTAGAACATGCGAATAACCCTAGGGTCGTCACAATCGGCGACATTGTAGGTGGCTATTTTCCCCACTACCTGGTAGGGCCCCTGCCATGCAGCTTTGAACTTGTTCTGTCTAGTTGGTTCTAACACCAGGACCTTCTGTCCTATCTCAAAGGTGCGTTCTCTGGTCCTCCGATTGTACCATACACGCTGGCGCCGTTGGGCCGCCTGCATGTTCCCACGTACAGCCTGAGTCAGCTCCTGTAGGCGGTCCCGGAATTCCAGCACATAGGGCACAATAGGTATCCCTTCTATGGTTCCCTCCCCTTCCCAGTGTTCTCGCACTAAGTCCAGGGGTCCCCTTACCCGCCTCCCATATAACAGTTCGAACGGGGAGAACCCCGTGGATTCCTGGGGAACCTCCCGATAGGCAAACAGAAGGTGTGGCAACAATTTCTCCCAGTCCCTGTAGGTCCTGGTAAAAGTCCCAATGAGTTGTTTTAATGTTCCGTTAAAACGTTCACACAACCCATTGGTTTGCGGGTGGTATGGGGCGCTTCTAATGGACTTTACACTGCACAGTTTCCACAGCTGGTTGGTCACCTCTGCTGTAAACTGGGTACCCTGGTCCGAGATAACCTCCCGGGGAAATCCAACCCGTGAGAAAACCTGGAGCAGGGCAGCCGCCACTGTCTCTGCCAGTATGTTAGGTAATGCAACCACCTCTGGATACCGTGTGGCATAATCTACCACTGTCAATATATACTTTTTCCCTGACGGACTGAGTTGGGCTAACGGCCCTATGAGATCGACCGCTACTCGGCTAAATGGCTCCTCCACAATGGGGAGAGGGTGTAGTTTGGCCTTGCAGTGATCTCCCCTCTTGCCAATGCGCTGGCAACTGTCACAGGTCTGGCAGTATTGACGAACATCATAGGTTACACCCGGCCAAAAGAAGTTTTGTGTCAGATGATGCCTGGTGCGACTGACGCCGAGGTGCCCGGCCAAGGGTATGTCATGAGAGAGTCGCAGAAGCTCCTGCCTATACTTCTTGGGAACTATCAGCTGTCATTTTATAGTGGGGCTCGTCCCTGTGTGGCGCTGCTCTGTAACCCGGTAGAGGAGTCCCTGATGCCATACAAACTGTTCCCCTTCCAGTACTCCTCTCCCCTCCTGTGCCTTCCCACGATGCCCCTGTAATGAGGGATCCTCAAGTACCTCCCTTTTAAACTCAGCTGGGGTGGCCCAAGAAATGTGTCTGGCTATGGGGATACGTGTAGGGCTGGGGTGTCTTACCTGGGCCTCCTCTGAGTGTGATTCCGCCTCCGCAGCTCGAGCTTGTCTCCGGGTGGTCACAGGATAGGTCTCAGCCAGAGAGGCGACCGAGAATGCAGACAACATGGGCTCCAAGTCATTTCCCAGCAAGACGTCTGCAGGCAAATCCTCCATCAGGCCGACCTCAACAAGGCCAACCCCGACTCCCCAGTTCTGGTGAATCCTGGCAGTGGGCAGTTGATGTATGGCTCCCCCTGCTACACGGATGGCCACTGTCTGGTCCATCTTCTCTTGGTCCCGGACGAGATGAGGCTTCACAAGGGTCAAAGTTGCTTCGGAATCTCTTAGGCCCTGCATACATTTCCCATTAACCCACACCGCCTGTCGATGCTGTTGTCGATTATCTGCCCGGGCTGCCTGCACGGGGTCTACTTCATGCAGCACTTCCTCCATCTCTTTCCTCCCCGGATTAGTCATAGCCCCCAATGCCAGGTCAGCTTCGCCCTGGTAGTAGTGCACAGTGGCCCGGATGACGGTAGCCGTTCCCGCCTTTGGCCACTGGGTACGCTGAGTCCGGTTGGGACATTGTCTTTGCAGGTGGCCCAGCTGATGGCAGGTGTGGCATCGCACTCCAGGGGGACTCTGGTAAGCTGCAGTTTTAGCTGGTCCCCTGACAACCTTCTGTGGTTTAGGGGCCTCAAGACCCATGGGAGGGCCCCTAGTGACAGTCTTTGATCCTGACAACTGAGACCTCCTGGCATCATGATGTTCATCGGCCAGATGAGCGGCCTCCTCAAGAGTCATTGGCCGTCTGTCCCGAAGCCATTCTTGTGTCTCGGGGTTTAGTCCAGTAAAGAATCGCTCTGACAAGAAGAGCTGGAGGACATCCTCCTTAGTGGTTGCTTGGCTCCCTTGTACCCACTGTAGCAGTGACTGCCATAGTTTACAGGCCCATTCAGCGTGGGTATGTTACCTGTTTTATAAGTCTGTGGAACTTTTGGCGGTATGCCTCTGGTGTCAGCGCATACTGGGCCAAGATCACTTCTTTGACCCACTCATAGTCCATACAGTTCTCATCAGGTACCGTGCGATAGGCGTCCGCTGCCCGGCCTGTCTGCTTGCTGGCCAGAACCTGAACCCAATCCTCTGGCTTCACTTGATGAAGGGCACACTGCTGCTCAAAGTCCTGCAGAAAGCCATCAATGTCTTCCTCTGCCTCCCCCAACTGTCGGAAGGCATTATACTGGATTTTTTTGTGGCTTACTGCTGACGGTACCTGGGCGGAGGACAGAGCTCCCCCTGCTCGCTGACTCTCCTCTCTCCGCTCTTCCATCTCCATTTTGGCTAGCTCTATCTTGGCTAGCTCTACTTTAGTCCGCTCTGCCATCTCCATCTTGGCTAGCTCTATCCTGGTCCGCTCTGCCATCTTTTCCTTCAGATCAGTACGCACATCAGCCATCACCTCTCGTACGATTTCTACTGCAGGTTTGGGCCATAGAACGCCAGTCTGCTCTTTACCTCCCTCTGGAATTCAGTCTCTTCCACATTCACATTGGGGGGCGCTGCACTGTCGTGTTCCATGATGGCTGCTAGCAAATCTGCTTTTGTTTTGTTGCTGGCGATTAATCTTCGAGCTTCCACCAGGTCTTTTAATGTATTCCTCTTTAACTTCTGGTAGTTGTTTTCCATTCAGCCCTTTACTCCTATAGACGGGGTATCATATCCCGCCGCTGCCACCAGTGTGACGGGGTCTTCTGTACTGTAATACCTCTTACATTACCACCCCGTTTCTCAGGAGGTTCACTCTGCTTTTCCTTGCTTGTGAATGAAGGACACTGGTTCGAAAGGCTCTGTAACATGAGAACATATAACAGATCACTGCTACTCCATGTATTTTCAGTGTGACAACATTTTACTCATCGGTTTCAGAATATATGTATTGGTGGACAGTCAAGAAGAGTACGAGGTGGAGCGCATCGTGGGTTCCCGGTTGGTCCACTGCTCCATACAGTATCTTGTACACTGGTATGGTCCTGAGGACCGATCCTGGGTTCCTGCTGATCTTCTGGTGCTCTCCATTCATGCCCGGTTTCCTGGGAAACCTGGGGGTCCGGTGGCCCCCCGTTTAGAGGGGGTACTGTTATGACTCTGGACGGGATGGTTTTACCTCCAACCTGGTCAGGTCAGGGTTAGTGATGAGCGAGTATACTCGTTGCTCGGGTTTTCCCGAGCATGCTCGGGTGTCCTCCGAGTATTTTGGCGTGCTTGGAGTTTTAGTTTTTGTCAAAGTAGCTGTAAGATTTACGGCTGCTAGACAACCTGAATACATGTGGGAATTCCCTAACAAACAGGCATTCCTCACATGTACTCAGCCTGTCTAGCAGCCGCAAATCCTTCAGCTGAGATGATGAAAACTAAATCTCCGAGCACGCCAAAATACTTGGAGGACACCCTAGCATGCTCGGGAAAACCCGAGCAATGAGATTACTCGCTGATCACTAGTCAGGGTTAATTCTAGTTCGCCTCTCTTTGGTTCTGGGGTGGCTATTTAATGTTGGTAGTTCCTGGGTTTGGAGTAGGTGATACTTCTGTGTTCTCAGTTAGTGGCTGCTAACCCAGGTTACTCATCCGTAATGTAATCGTTGTGCCTCTGTGAGTGTGAGCTTTGCTGTGTATGACCCGGTTTGTCACCCGACTTTTGCGTCTGTGTCCTGCTCTGTACTGACTGCTCTGTCCTT
Source organism: Dendrobates tinctorius (assembly GCF_039654945.1). Taxonomy (NCBI): domain Eukaryota; kingdom Metazoa; phylum Chordata; class Amphibia; order Anura; family Dendrobatidae; genus Dendrobates; species Dendrobates tinctorius. The sequence goes on along the minus strand of NW_027361696.1, from coordinate 38,786,828 downwards.
CCTGGTTCTCTGATCCCTTGGCTCATCTTGGTTTACGCTCTCTCTTATCTCTAGGTACCTCGCTCTCGTTTGGCTTTTGACCCTCGGCTCTCCACTGACTATGTTAACTTTCTGGGCCCTGTACTTTGCGCTCTCGGCTGCTTTCTCTGTTCTCACGCGCGGTGACTCCGCCCCCCTGTTATCACATGACTGCTAGTCCCAGGTCCTGTGCTCACTGCTTAGTCTCAGGTCTTTGTGCCTTGTTCTTCCACTCCTTGCGCTCGGTTCCGTGCCCCCTGATAGTGCCCCCTAGGCTGCGCCAGTGACACCATCGGTGTCATTACATACTCATTAGCTTTCGATTGACTCCATACTAATCTCACACTCCTGTCTTCTGAGCTGCACACTGGTTGGAAGTCTATTGAGTGATCAATTGAGGTCTAAACACTCAGCCCCCCTGACCTCCCTCCACAATCTGCAGGCAATTTAAGTGCCTACCAAGTAAAAAAAAACTTCCTGAAAGTTTAGCTACTCTTGAAATGTTTCTACTGTGATAAATTGATCATATGGTTGCTTGCTGCCTTCCTTGAATATGTACTGAATTTCCCTGCAGCACCTCCACTGGAGAAACAATGTCCCTTCCATTTTCAAATGAATGGGCTCTCTATGTAATACACAAACCTGTTGGGTCCTCCAAAGGGAATTATATTTTTCATGTTGATACGTTTCCTGATTAACTTCATTTTTATTATTTTAGAATTTCCTTATGATACCAGACAATTCTGGTCAGTGGAGATCTGACTGCCCGCACCCCTGCTGATCATCTGATCACTATGTCATTGGAGTGCCCGCCAGGGCCGTGGGGTTACTTGGTCCCGGGCCGCTTCTTAAAGGGGCAGTGTCACAGCAGCGTTGACCTGGTCTGTGGCCCTGGGCATCCAATAAAAGGGGAATATTTACAAGGGAATGAAAAATTAAGAGTTTTTGTAATGAGTGTTCATGACGCCACCTGTGGTATCTGATCAGAAGAGACCAGCGATACAGTGCAGATCCGCTGGGATTGTTGGTGATGCAGCAGAGTTGGTATAGCTCCCCACAGGTAGAGATGTTGTCCCAGAGCAGTGGTAGTTAGTTGAAGATGCTATGTTTGCTGATGGTAGATGTAGCAGTGCTAGGTGAGTGCTGAGGTAAGAATTCAAAAGACACAGTGAGGTGCAGTTCCAAAGCTTTACTCACAGTTCTGGTGCACACAGATGCCGGCATAGTGCTACGTCCTCCAGGTGAGGGATCCAGCCAACTTCCAGGCAGATAGAGAACACCTTTCCAGAACTCACTGTCAGTATATGCCTTCCCTGGCCGTCTCACTGTGCTGATTTCCACTCCTCTTCCTTCCCAGCACCTCACAGTCAGTGTCCAGGTCAGAGGCTGCTGGTTGTGGCCCCTAAAGTTGCCACAGCTATAATCTTCTAGCTGAGTCCTGTTGTCCACCCCCCTAGGCTAGGGGCCGAGACCCTTCTGCGATCTGGATTTCCCTCACCTGACGTCTGTCAGCGTGGAACGAGCCCCATGGCTAGCACTCTCTCAACCCGTGCCTCTGGGAATCCCTTTCCCACTTCAGAGAGCTTCCTTCAGTCATTCAGTCTGTACCAGCAGCCCCCTCAGATCAGAAGTCTGCTGTACAATTCTATCTCTTCCCTCCTTCCCCTATGGGAAGGTTGCCTATGCGCGTCTTTCCCCTTCTTCCCCTATGGGAAGACTCTCCTAACTTCCCTTCTATTCTCCTGCTCTAAACCTCAAACTCCACCCACCTTCTAACACCCTTTCCTAGCCAGCAGGGATAGTGGAGCACCTGCTGCTATAGTGTGTGGTGGATGTAGGTGTTGTGTCAGAGCAGATTAGGTGTCTCCATCTTACCTGCAAGGTGGGATACCACACCTCTGGTTGAGGTGCAGTACCTCTGAGGCGACTGGACCATCAGGGGTGCCACATTATTTATCTTATTTATCCAGCAACAGCACCATATATATGGTTGTGGTTGCTCCTGTAACTTAAGTTTGGTCTCATTTACTTGCACAGGACTAAGCCACATTGCACTGCAGTACCAGGCACAGCCACAACTATTTGTGTGGCACTGTACCTAGATAAACAATGAAAGGGACTTGACATTTACTTTAACCCCTTAACAACCGCCAATACGCCTTTTAAGAACGGTAGTTAAGGGTACTTAAACCACAGTGCCGCTAATTAACGGCGCTGTAGAAAAAGTCTATAGTGCCCCCCAGAGTCGGATTTTCTCCGGAGTCTCAGCCAGCGGGGGTAGCCGAGATCCAAGAGAACATGATTTGGGGCAGTTTTTACCGACCCCGGTTTTGCGATTGCCGTTATTAACCATATAACGGTGACCGCAAAAAAAAAGTTGGATGTGCCATTTCATTTCTCTCTCCTCTAATGTGATCGCACATAAGAGGAGAAAGAAATAGGGTCCTGTTCCCCCACGGTACCTCCCGGTGCTCCTCAGCCCTCCTGCTTCCCCAATGGGCGCCGCCATCTTCTTCCGGGAAGAACCCGACAACAATTGGAAAAAATGTTCCTATTGGTTCATTTTGGTCACTGTGCTGGAACCTATCACAGTAATAAAAAAAAATAAGTAAATAACCCCCTTTATCACCCCCATAGTTAGGGAAAAATAATGAAATAAAGAAAATATATTTATTTTCATTTTCCCATTAGGGTTAAAGTTAGGGTTGGAATTAGGAATAGGGTTGGAATTTTGGTTAGGGTTCGAATTAGGGTTAGGGTTGGAATTAGGGTTAGGGTTGGAATTAGGGTTAGGTTTGGGATTAGGGTTAGGATTAGGGTTAGGGTTGGGATTAGGGATATGGTTGTGTTGGGGTTAGGTTTGTGGTTAGTGTTATGGTTAGGGTTGGGATTAGGGATAGGGTTGGCGATAGGGTTGTGGCTAGGGTTATAGTTAGGGTTGAGGTTAGGGTTAGGGGTGTGTTGTGGTTAGGGTTGTGGTTAGGGTTAGGGTTAGGGGTGTGTTGGGGTTAGGGTTGGAGTTAGAATTGAGGGGTTTCCACTGTTTTGGCACATCAGGGGGTCTCTAAACGCGACATGGCACCACCATTGATTCCAGCCAAAAGTCAAACTGTTATGAATGAGTCACCATAGGAGGCAAAAACAGGAATGCTAGCTAAGTCCAGAAAACCAGAGAAGTTGGCAGCTATCGGATTGCAGACCCCTGAACCTATCAACACAACTAGCAGTAGCCGTGGGGGGTTCCTACAATGCCCTAGACCCCTCGATCACAGCCGGAGGACTATATAGCCTAAAGACAGAAAGGGAAATCTGAACTGTCCCAGAGCAGACCCCAAAGCAAAAGGCAGCCCCCAACATATAATGACGGTGAAGCAAGAAGTAAGAACACTAACACAGACAGAAAGATAGACTGAGCAAAGACGGGGTCCAAGCTAACTAGATAGGAAAGGACAGGAAGGCTGCTGTCTGCAATCCGTGAAAAACCCTATGAAAATAAGAGCCAACAGACTGACAGTGAAAAAGGCCCTGAAGATGCTAGGCTTCAAAAAGCTATGTCAGTACTCAGGAATATTCTGAAGACAGAGCAACCGGCAAAAGGAGATTCAGCTTACCCCAGCAGGGAATGGCAGAATCCAGAAAAGCAAGGCAAACAAAAACAAAACACAAATGCTAACAGGCAAGCAGAAAACTTAGCTTTAGAGGAGCAGGAATCAGACTGGTATCCTAGAAGTCCACAGAGAAATCACCCGCAGGGCAGAAGGACGTCGGCAGTCTTATATCCAGTCCGTGACTCCACTCAGCCAGTCATCCTCATTAGGCTCAGGTGCCTGATAATCAGGCTCATTACCTTCCTTTACCAGAATAGGGAGTTCACCAGACCTCAGTGACGAAGGGGAAAATGAACTCACAACAGTACCTCCCCCTTGAGGAGGGGTCACCGAACCCTCAACCACGCCACCAGGGCGATCAGGGTGAGCCCGATGAAAGGCACGCACCAATCTTTTGGCATGAATATCAGAGGCAGAGATCCAGGAATTATCCTCCTGACCATAACCCTTCCACTTAACCAAATACTGGAGTCTCCGTCTAGCCAGACGGGAATCCAGTATTTTCTCTACCTCATATTCCATGTCACCTTCAACCAATACAGGATCTGGAGGTGCCACCCCAGGAACAACTGGTTCAACAAACCTCTTCAACAAGGATTTATGGAACACATTATGGATTTTAAATGTGACAGGAAGAGCCAAACGAAAAGAGACCGGATTAATAATCTCCAAAATCTTGTAAGGTCCAATAAATCTAGGCTTAAACTTAGGAGAAGCCACCTTCATAGCAATATTTTTTGATGATAACCACACCATATCACCAATCTTAAACTGGGGACCAATGGTCCTATGTCGATTGGAAAACCGCTGGGCCTTTTCCTGGGAGAGAGATAACTTATCCACCACTTGGTCCCAGATCTGGTGCATTCTCTCCACCACAGTGTCAACACCTGGGCAGGCAGAAGGCTCCACCTGCCCTGAAGAAAATCGAGGATGAAACCCAAAGTTACAAAAAAAAGGTGACATCAAAGTGGCAGAACTAGCTCTATTATTTAAAGCAAATTCGGCCAAGGGCAAAAATGAAACCCAATCATCCTGATCAGCGGAAATAAAACATCTCAAATACGACTCCAAGGTCTGGTTTGTTCTCTCCATCTGCCCATTGGTCTGAGGGTGAAAAGCAGAGGAGAAGGACAACTGAATTCCCAGCTTGGAACAGAAAGTCCTCCAAAATCTAGACACAAACTGAACTCCTCTGTCAGATACCATGTTCTCAGCAATCCCGTGCAAGCGAACCACCTGTTGCAAAAACAGGGGCACCAACTCAGAGGAAGACAGCAATTTAGGGAGTGGTACAAGATGAACCATCTTAGAGAACCTATCACAAATCACCCAAATAACAGTCATTCTTTGAGAGACCGGCATATCAGAGATGAAATCCATTGAAATATGGGTCCATGGCCTCCTGGGGACCGGCAAAGGCATCAACAATCCACTAGAGCGAGAACAAGATTTAGACCGGGAGCAAGTCCCACAGGACTGCACAAAATTCCTGACATCATGAGACAAGGTGGGCCACCAAAAAGAGCGACTCACCAGATCTCTAGTACCAAAAATACCTGGATGACCAGCCAATGCAGAGCAATGAACTTCAGACATCACTCTCTTCTTCCACTGGTCAGGAACATACAACTTTCCACTGGAACAACGCTCAGGTTTGTCCTCCTGGAACTCTTGCAGAGCAAGTCTCAAATCGAGATGGCAGAAAGAACTACCCCTTCGCCTAAGATGGTAGCAGGCTTGGTCACCACAGGAGAATCAGCAAAGAAACTCCTAGAGTGGGCGTCTGCCTTGACATTATTAGTTCCAGGAAGAAAAGAGACCACAAAATCAAAACGTGTAAAAAACAAGGCCCACCTAGCCTGTCTAGGGTTCAAGCGTTTAGCCGACTCTAGGTAAATCAAATTCTTGTGGTCAGTGAGGACCACAACTTGATGTTTAGCTCCCTCCAACCAATGTCTCCACTCCTCAAATGCCCATTTCATGGCCAACAGTTCCCGATTCCCCACATCATAGTTACGTTCAGATGGAGAGAACTTTCGGGAAAAGAAAGCACAGGGATTCATTTTAGATGTTACAGGATCCTTTTGGGACAAAACAGCTCCTGCACCAATCTCAGAAGCATCCACCTCTACCTGGAACGGGAGTGAGACATCCGGTTGCCGCAAAACCGGGGCGGAGGTAAATCTTTGCTTCAGCTCCTGAAAAGAAGCAACAGCCTCCGGAGACCAATTCAACACATCAGCACCCTTTTTAGTCAGATCAGTCAATGGCTTGGCAATACTAGAAAATTTTGCTATAAATTTCCGATAAAAATTAGCAAACCCCAAAAACTTCTGGAGGGCCTTCAAAGAAGTGGGCTGAACCCAATCATAAATGGCCTGTACCTTGGCCGGGTCCATTTCAATAGTTGACGGAGACAAAATAAATCCCAAAAATGAAATCCTCTGTACTCCAAAAAGGCATTTCGATCCTTTGACATACAGGGAATTCTCCCTCAAGATCCGGAACACAGTCCGAATATGTTCCACATGAGAATCCCAATCCTTGGAGAAGATCAAAATATCATCCAGATAGATAATCAAAAATTTATCGACAAAGTCTCGGAAAATATCGTTCATGGAGCACTGGAAGACAGAAGGGGCATTAGTGAGCCCAAAAGCCAACACCAGGTACTCAAAATGTCCCTCCGGAGTATTAAACGCCGTCTTCCATTCATCCCCCTGCTTAATGCTGCTAAGATTATACGCCCCCTGAGGTCAAGCTTGGTGAACCAGCAAGCACCTCTAACTCTAGAGAATAGATCCGAAATCAGGGGTAACGGATACTGATATTTAACAGTAATTTTGTTGAGGGCACGATAATCAATACAAGGCCTTAAAGAACCATCCTTTTTGGCCACAAAAAAACCCCCAGCACCTAAGGGTGAAGAGGATGGTCTAATATGACCCTTCTCCAACGCCTCCTTAATATAGGATCGCATAGCCTCGTGCTCGGGTACAGATAAATTGAAGAGCCGACCCTTGGGAAATTTACACCCCGGGCTCAGTTCAATTGCACAGTCATAACTCCTATGAGGAGGCAAAGATGCAGACTCATTCTCACTAAATACATCATAAAAGTCCGCCAAATAGTCAGGAACATCATGCGACTGAGGAGAGGTGGAAAAAACCGGAGCCTCACTAAAGGCACACCGACAACCCCAACTCACCACAGACACAGATTTCCAATCCAAAACTGGATTATGAATTTGCAACCAGGGAAACCCCAGAACAACGGCATCATGCAGACCATGCGACACCAAAAATCTGCAATTTTCTTGATGGTCTGGGGCGACCCGCATGACCACCTGGGTCCAAAACTGAGGTTTATTTTTCGCCAAAGGAGTAGCATCAATCCCCCTCAAAGGGATAGGCGTCTGCAGAGGTGTCATCGGAAATCCACAACGTTTAGCAAAATCCAAGTCCATTAGGTTTAGCGCTGCTCCTGAATCCACAAAAGCCTTGGCGGAAAATGTGGACAGGGAGCAGATCAGAGTAATTGCCAGAAGAACACCACCAACAGAAAACGTGTGTGCAAAGCGTTTCTCTCGTTTAGGACAAACAGAAATAATATGCGAGGCATCTCCACAGAAAAAACACAGCTTATTACGCCTTCTGAACTCCTGACCTTGCCCCCTAGACAAAACTCTATCACATTGCATAGGTTCACACATCTGTTCATCCGGTGGCAACACCTCTTGTGCAATCCTGTGTTCACGTAAACGCCGATTAACCTGAATGGCTAATGACATAGAATCGTCCAGACCAGAGGGAACAGGAAATCCCACCATAGTATCTTTTATGGCTTCTGACAAACCCTTCCGAAAGAGAGCAGCCAAGGCATTATCATTCCAGGTAGTAAGGACCGCCCACTTTCGGAACTTTTGACAGTACAACTCTGCAGAATCTCGACCCTCGTTCAATGCCAACAGGGTCTTTTCAGCCTGATCAATAGCATTAGGTTCGTCATACAACAACCCCAAGGCTTGAAAGAATGCGTTCACATTAGTCAGAATAGGATCATCTGGTTTCAAAGAAAACGCCCAATCCTGGGGATCGCCACGCAGCAAAGAGATGACAATTTTAACCTGCTCCGCGGAGCTCCCTGACGAGTTAGGCTTCAAGGCAAAAAATAATTTACAATTATTTTTGAAACTCAAAAATTTAGATCGATCCCCAAAAAATACATCAGGTGTAGGGATCTTTGGTTCAACAGCATGCGAACGAGCAAGGTGGGCGGAAATTCCCCGCACTTCAGCAGCGAGCTGCTCCACCCAATCAGACAATTGCTTGATCTCCATTGAGAGAAAAAAATTCCCCCTACGGCCTCAGAGATATAGAGGAAAGAATATACACACTTTTTTTTTTTTTTTTTTTTAAACCCAACTCTTTCCTGCTATTGAGTACCCTAGGATCTGCGGTATGGCTGGTGATTCTGTTATGAATGAGTCACCGTAGGAGGCAAAAACAGGAATGCTAGCTGAGTCCAGAAAACCAGAGAAGTTGGCAGCTATCGGATTGCAGACCCCTGAACCTATCAACACAACTAGCAGTAGCCGTGGGGGGTTCCTACAATGCCCTAGACCCCTCGATCACAGCCGGAGGACTATATAGCCTAAAGACAGAAAGGGAAATCTGAACTGTCCCAGAGCAGACCCAAAAGCAAAAGGCAGCCCCCAACATATAATGACGGTGAAGCAAGAAGAAAGAACACTAACACAGACAGAAAGATAGACTGAGCAAAGACGGGGCCCAAGCTAACTAGATAGGAAAGGACAGGAAGGCTGCTGTCTGCAATCCGTGAAAAACCCTATGAAAATAAGAGCCAACAGACTGACAGTGAAAAAGGCCCTGAAGACGCTAGGCTTCAAAAAGCTATGTCAGTACTCAGGAATATTCTGAAGACAGAGCAACCGGCAAAAGGAGATTCAGCTCACCCCAGCAGGGAATGGCAGAATCCAGAAAAGCAAGGCAAACAAAAACAAAACACAAATGCTAACAGGCAAGCAGAAAACTTAGCTTTAGAGGAGCAGGAATCAGACTGGTATCCTAGAAGTCCACAGAGAAATCACCCGCAGGGCAGAAGGGCGTCGGCAGCCTTATATCCAGTCCGTGACTCCACTCAGCCAGTCATCCTCATTAGGCTCAGGTGCCTGATAATCAGGCTCATTACCTTCCTTTACCAGAATAGGGAGTTCACCAGACCTCAGTGACGAAGGGGAAAATGAACTCACAACATCAAATGGTGCTCCCTCCCTTCTGAGCCCCGACGTGTGCCCAAACAGTGGTTTTCCCTAACATATTGGGCATCAGCGTACTCAGAACAAATTGCACACCAAATATGGGGGTATAATTTCTCCTGTTACCCTTGGGAAAATGAAACATCGGTGGCTAAAAAAAATCATTTTTGTGAAAAAAAAAGATTTTTTTATTTTCATGCTCTGCGTTATAAACTTCTGTGAAGCACTTTGAGGTTCAAAGTGCTCACCACACATCTAGATGAGCTCCATGGGGGGTCTAATTTCCAAAATGGGGGGTTTCTACTGTTTAGGCACATCAAGGGCTATGCAAACGCAACATGACGCCCGCAGACCATTCCATCAAAGTCTGCATTCCAAAATGGTGTTCCTTCCCTTCTAAGCTCTGCTATGCACCCAAACAGTGGTTCCCCACATATGAGGTATCAGCATACTCAGAACATATTGCACAACAACTTTTGTGGTCCAATTTCTCCTGTTATCCTCGTAAAAGTAAAACTTTAAGAGTGAAAACATCATTTTTGTGGAAAAAATATGATTTTTTATTTTCACGGCTCTATGTTATAAACTGTGAAGCACTTGGGGTTCAAAGTGCTCACCACACACCTGGGTATGCTCCTTGGGGGTGTATAGTTTCCAAAATGGGGTCACTTTTGGGGATTTCAACTGTTTAGGCACATCAGTGGCTCTGCCAACACAACATGATGCCTGCAGACCATTCTATCAAAGTCTGCATTCCAAAACGGCGCTCCTTGCCTTCTGAGCTTTGCCATGCACCCAAACAGTAGTTCCTCCCACATATGGGGTATCAGTGTACTCAGGACAAATTGCAAAACAACTTTTGTGGTCCAATTTCTCCTGTTACCCTTGTGAAAATAAAAAATAGCTGGCTAAAAAATCATTTTTGAGGAAAGGAAATGATTTTTTATTTTCACGGCTCTGCGTTATAAACTTCTGTGTAGGGGGTTCAATGTGCTCACCACAGATCTAGATAAGTTCCTTAAGGGGTCTAGTTTCGAAAATAGTGTCATTTGTGTTTTTTTTTCAAGGTTTAGGCACATCACGGGCTCCCAAACGCGACATAATGTCCGATCTCAATTCCAGCCAATTCTGCGTTGAAAAAGTCAAACGATGCTCTTTCCCTTCCGAGCTCTGCCGTGCGCCCAAACAGTGGTTTACCCCCATATATGGGGTATTGGCGTACTCAGTACAAATTGCACAACAACTTTGGGGATCTAATTCCTCTTGCTACCCTTGTGAAAATAAAAATTAGGGAGCGAAAATATCATTTTTGTGGAAAAAATATGATTTTTTATTTTTATGGCTATACGTTATAAACTTCTGTGAAGCACTTAGAGGTTCAAAGTGCTCACCACACATCTAGATAAGTTCCTTATGGGTATCATAATATTATATATTGCCTAATAGAGGCGGCATTTCCAATAAATTCATAAATCATACGAAAGAAACAAAGCGGAAACTATATGCCATAAAAACAATAGAATTTTATTATAAATCAATAAAAAAAGCATTGAAGTGCAATGCAATTTTTTTCAGGGCAATAAATGCAAAAAGACAAAGGCCTATAAATCAGGTACAATCAATTTAATGAAAAAATATATGCACATATAGTAATTCAATAATCTATATACGGAGCTTTCCTTATCTATAAAGAAAGCTTCTCGGAGGGATAGTTCCTAAAATGTGTAGATAACAAGGATTATATCAAAAATTCTTTACATGCAAAATCCACAAAAAGTCGTAATCAATATAGTAATTCAATAGTCCATATGTGGAGCTTTCATTATATATAAAACAAGCTTCCCAAAGGGATAGTTCGTAAAAATGTGAAGATAACAAGAATTATATAAAAAATTATTCACATGCAAAGTCCGCAAAAAGCCATAATAAAAAAGTGGCAACAATATATATATACTATTCAAAGTATGCGCTGTACAAAGATAAGTAAAGTGCGCCAAAAAAATAAGTTAGTATTTAAATTGCCTACATGAATAATGGCATACAGCAGTAGAGCAAATCCTCAATCCCTAATAAATGCAAAAACTTAATCCTGAGCATAGTGTAGTAGGCAAATAGGCTAAGAGGAGAGGCATAATGGGGGTTTCCACTGTTTAGGCACATCATAGGCTATCCAAACGTGACATGGCGTCCGATCTCACTTCCAGCCAATTCTGCATTGACAAAGTCAAACGGCGTTCCTTCTGTTCCAAGCCCTGCCATGTGCCCAAATAGTAGTTTACCCCCATATATGGGGTATCGGCGTATTCAGGAGAAATTGCACAACAAATTTTGTGGTTCATTTTCTCTTTTTACACTTGTGCAAATGAAAAAAATTGGTTCGGAATTAAAATGTTTGTTAAAAAAAGTTAAATGTTAATTATTTCCATCCACATTGCTTTAGTTCCTGTGAAGCACGTAAAGGGTTAATAGACTTATTGAATGTGGTTTTGAGCACCTTGCAAGTTGCAGTTTTTAGAATGGTATCACTTTTGGGTATTTCCTGTCATATTGACCCCTCAAAGTGACTTCAAATGTGATGTTATCCCTAAAAAAATGGCTTTGTAAATTTTTTTGTAAAAATGAGAAATTGCTGGTCAGCTTTTAACCCTTATAAATGTCACAATCCATTTATGGATCTGTGTCAGATCTGAATTCTCACAATAAAACTATTTTCCTTTCAGGCCATCGGGGTTAATATCTGTTTTTCCCCCTGGTGGCCGCTGGTGTAATTACATGGCTGATCAGTTTGCTGATGCAGGTGGTGACCACTCCCACACTCCTTTAAAAGGTCACCTGGTGCATCAGCTGACTGTTGGTTATACAGGTCCTTTTTGGAAACCAACCGTGCTGAAGACAGGAGCTTTCGGGTGCAGTGGTGCTTCAGTTAAATGCTGTGATCGGGTGCCTTACTCTGCTGTGCTGTGCATTGCTAGAGAAAGCTGTGTTGTTTGTCTTACTTTGTCTGTTATATTTGCAAGGTGCAGGGCAAGTGAGGGCTAAGGTATCCTGCTCGGCGACGCTTTGAAAGAAGCCATATAGGGATGTCAGGATAGACCAGGGCACAGCCTCAGGACAGTGCAGGAGGTGTCCATTTCCCCGTTCCTTATCTCAGGGCCCATCGTTGTAATTGTGTCCCTGGTGTTCCCTTGCTTGTTTGCTGTTTGGTGACCGACCGATTGCTGGGTCGTGTCATACAGGGCCAGTCACTTTGTGACAATACGTTCCTAACAAAAAAAAATTGTTTCCAAAATTTAGCTGATGTAAAGTAGACATGTGTAAAATGTTATTTATTAAGTATTTTTTAAGTATCTCTCTGATTTAAGGGCATTAAACTTTTTTCATAAATAAACGCAAGTCATATCGAAGAAATTTTACTGCTAACATGAAGTAGAATATGTCACGAAAACGCATTCTCAGAATCAGTGGGATCCATTAAAGCGTTCCAGAGTTATAACCTCATAAAGGGACAGTGGTCAGAATTGTAAAAATTGGCCTGGTCATTAAGCTGCAAATTGACTCACTAAGGGGTTAATGACTGTGCAGATACATCTCAGTTGCTTCCTGCTTCTTAATAAACCACTTCCTTTTTCTAAGAGAAAACGTAATGTGTGATGAATTATAATTTGTGAATATTAAATTTCTTTAAAACGTGGTTGGAACAAAATTGAAAAGTTTCCTTAGAGACTCGTAATTCCCATAATGCAAATTAAATATTTGATCTGAAACTTTAGTATCCTGCATGCAAAGTACATTTTGCAATACAAATATCTTGAATTAAACATTTTTTTTACTTAATTGACCACAAATTTTGCATTTGCTGTAGGCTAGAAAAAAAAGTTTAGCTTTTTTCCAAGAATGGCACCACTTTCCTACATAAGTTTTTCCTGGTATTGTAGGTCAATCTGATTCCATTAAGTTTACATTTATCAGTTTGATTTTATTAAGTATGAAATAAACATAAATAACAAAAGAAATGACAAAGTGAAAGAAACACGTTTCCATTCCTCAAACTTTTCCAAAAATTAATATTTATAATTTCCAAAGCAAAAACGTTATCCACTTTTTTTGAAGTTTTGCCTCAAATAAATGTATCACTTTGGAGAAACTCAAGAAATATTTCATGTGGGAATGAACATTGATCTACATTATAATGTAAACCCTTTGCATTATCTAGCTCCATCTCCTTTAAGGGAAAGAAAATTCCAAAATTAGCAAAATATATCTATATGTTTTTTGTTATTATTTTTCTAATATATTACTTTAAAAATATTTATATATAGGGAGCATGAAATGTTCCTAATTTCACACTGTTTACTTCAGCAGGCTGAGGTTTCCACTTTTCAGTTTTACTGCGTAGACTTGGACAGATTCAGGAGAGTCTTCTCATTATTGAGGATGGAGCTAGCAAAGAGATTTCAACAGTAAAAACCATTGTCTGAAATACACATCTCATCATCATTGGAGGACACAGTCTTCATACTCCTTTTATTATTATTGGAGAGCTGAATCAACACACTATTAAGTTTGAAGAAAACTTTATCTACTGGGAAGGTGATGAAAAACATCCCCTCTTATAATCACCTCTCCTTGTCTATCCTATTACCTCTCCTGTCACCGCTGGTCCTCCAATCAACTCTTCTCATGTATTTTTCATCTTTTATATTTACTCTTCGTTCCAGGTCTATGGTGACTTTGGTGACTTCAGTCTTTGGCTCTGTAGACCCCATGACGTCACGTGCCACATGGAGCATGCCTTGACGCATATCATATTGTATGCAGTCACATGCAGCTCAACACACCCCACGTCATACCTCAAGACCTTTGTAAAGAACTTCAACCTACTAGGATCATTGATCACTCAAGATGCAGCAACAACATCGGAAGTCAGTAGGAGAATAGCTATGGGCAAATCAACAATGAAGTCACTGGACAAGGTCTTCAAATTGAGGAACATTTCACTGGTAATGAAGACACGGCTCATACATATTTAGCTATTTAACAAACTAATGGGAAACCTGGACGATAAAGAAACAAAACAGAATATGAATCGACACCTTCAAAATGTGGTGCTGTAGAAGGATGATATCAATACCATGGATGGCAAGAAGAACAAACAAATTCTGTAACCAATCAAGCCAGACATGTAACTCAAAGCAAGGATCACCAACCTATGACTTTCTCACTGTGGATGCATCAAAGAGAGCAATCACTGGAGAAGGATATCATGTTTGGTAGAATAGAAGGATCAAGGCAAAGAGGAAGACCAGGACCTTGATGGCTTTATGCTATCAAGATAACAGTGGAGAAGACCCTGGTGGACCTATCTAGGCTTGAACAAGAGCATTCTTCTTACATATTGCTTATCCATCAAGTATCGGTGGCTTCAGATCGAGCTGAAGTCCATTAAAAAAACAACAAAAAATCTACTTAAACTGATGACTTGAAATCCTCAGTCAAAGGAGGCGGATGTTGATATCAATACATATAAAACTTTATTACGCACCAATCCTAGAGTAAATAGGAGGCAGCGGACAAGGCATTGTGTCTCTCCTAGTTGTTATCTGATACCAGCTTAGATCCATTCATTGAGGACAAAGAGTCCAGTTAATTTGTAAATAGGCAACAGGGGCATAACTACCGCGGTCTCAGATTTCGCAGCTGCAACGGGGCCTGGAGTACTTAGGGGCCCACTCACGAGTTTGCACTTCCAATGTGAGCCGTGTAGTGGGCGTGTCAGGGGAGTAGCAGCCTCTGGGAGCTGCAGCCGCTCATTGGTTGTGGATCTCCGTGCTTTGATTGGCTGCCAGGCAGGCTAGAAGAGGGAAGGTGCACATTCAGGAGTGTGCAATGGCTGTTCTGTGTGCACAGGACCTGTGCAGAGGTCACAGGAGGGGAGAAGTCAGGGGTCACATGATCAGGGGCCTCAGTGTATGCAGGACTTTGCTGTGCTGGTTGTCATGGTGCTGGATGAGGGTAAGTTTATGTGTGGGGTCAGGAGGGGTTTACAGGGTGGATTTAGCAGAGCCATGTGTGTACAAGGTGTATGGAGCAGTTTTCTATCTGATTTTTAATTTCCTCCCAAACATGTTCCTTATAATCTTCTATTCTCTGTGAAATACAATCTGCTTATCGGAAGAATACAGCACTGTCACTTATATTGGGAGGTGGACATCAACAAGGACCCACTGGCTACTCTCCACGGCTACAATGAGACAAGTGTATTAATACAAAGAGGGTGGATCATTTTATTCCTCATATGAAGTAGCAAACACAATAAATGCAATTAATTTATAGGGTAAAAATGTTATCTCTGTCCCACTCCTTATTCGACAAAGCACCAGGGAGCCAGACAAATCGTGACTCTACTCCCTGTAAACCTTCATAACCTCTAGCCTGGGGCGTAACTATCACGGTCGCAGGAGTCCCCACTGCAACCGGGCCCGGGCAGAAGGGCCCCGCAGGTATATCTCCCAATTGTCCCGATTCTCGTGGAACAGTCTCATTTTTGACCCCCCCACCTGTGTCCCGCACTGCACTGAGCTGTCACGCCCCCTATGCACCCCATCCTCGCCCTCCCGCAGAGACCCACCGCATTGACAGCAGCCCATCGCTAGGCTGTTTTCTCCAGTGTGCACACAGGACTTGTGATGAGGCCACAGGAGGGGAGGAGTCAGGGGTCACATGATCAGGGACCTCCATGTCTGCAGGACTCTGCTGTGCTGGTTGTCATGGTGCTGGATGAGGTGAAGTTTATGTGTGTGGTCAGGAGGGGTTTACAGGGTGGATGTAGCAGAGCTGTGTGTGTATGAGGTGTACGGAGGGAAGATGTGTGTAGGAGGTGTACGGAGCAGAGCCGTGTGTACGGAGCGGAGCCATGTGTGTACGAGGTGTACGGAGCAGAGCCGTGTGTACGAGGTGTACGGAGCGGAGCCGTGTGTGTACGAGATGTACGGAGCAGAGCCGTGTGTGTACAAGGTGTACGGAGCGGAGCCCTGTGTGTACGAGGTGTACGGAGAAGAGTCGTGTGTGTATGAAGTGTATGGAGCGCAGCCGTGTGTGTACAAGGTATGCGGAGAGGAGCCGTGTGTGTGCGAAGTGTATGGAGCGGAGCCGCATGTGTATGAGGTGGACGGAGAGGAGCCATGTGTGTACGAAGTGTATGGAGTGCAGCCGTGTGAGTGCGAGGTATGCAGAGCGGAACCGTGTGTGTACGAAGCGGAGCCGTGTGAGTACTAAGTGTACGGAGTGGTGCTGCCTGTATTTGAGGTGGACGGAGAGGAGCCGTGTGTGTACGAGGTGTATGGAGCGGAGCCGCATGTGTATGAGGTGGACAGAGAGGAGCCTTGTGTGTGCGGAGCGGAGCCGCGTATGTACGAGGTGTGCGAAGCGGAGCCGCGTGTGTACGAGGTGTACAGAGTGAGATGTGCGTGTACGAGGTGTGCGGAGCCACGTGTGTACGAGGTGTAAGGAGTGGAGATGTGCATGTACGAGGTGTAAGGAGTGGAGATATGTGTGTACCAGGTGTACGGAGTGGCCCCGCGCGTGTACAAGGTGTACGGAGTGGAGATGTGCATTTACGAGGTGTACGGAGCGAAGAGGTGCGTGTACGAGGTGTGCGGAGTGTACGGAGTGGAGCCGTGCGTGTGCAAGGTGTACGGAGTGGAGATGTGCATGTACGAGATGTACGGAGCGGAGATGTGCGTGTATTTTGGCATGGGGGGCCCCATTTGAAAGTTTGCACCGGGGCCCATAACTTTGTAGTTACGCCACTGACAGGCAACCTTGTAAAATAACCTTTTCCGAAACATTAGTCCCTTGTAAAAATACATATTGTACAAATTTCAATTACAATTATCTAGGTAATTTTTACTTTTAGATCGTACAACATCTTGAGTATCAGTCATGTTTTTCCGGTGCTGGAGCACAGTGGAAAAGGCTAGAATGTGCCACAAGGGTCTACACCAATATTTAGGAAGCAATCCCATATCTGGCCCAGATAGAGATGGCAGAATTGATATGCAGGACATCCTTCCATTGAGGAGGTGCATTGATTGACAAAGAAAGCTTCCCTTTGTGTAACCACTTAGATGAGGCGATCACTATTGACCATGACATCTATGGAGTTTATTGTTAGTCTGAAAAAATGATGCCGCCACCTCCATACAATTGACAGCTTGGTATAGAGAGAGAACAGGAATCCTAGCTTTTAATTTTTCCCCTGTAACTGGGGCCAATATAAGAGCAACAAGTTACAGGGGAAATCAAATAAAAAAAAGTATTTAAATGTTGAAATGTTTCCCCAAAGTTCTTTGATGACATTTTGGGGATGCAATATGTGAAATAAATGACAAATAAATACATGATAAAATGAAAAGTGGGTAAAATTAAATAAATGTATAAAAAAAAAGCCCCTGTCTTCGACTACCAGGACATTATATGTCTCCTTTCATCCTTAGAATATGTGCACACCAACAGGGTTTTTTCCCTAAAGTGTCAATTTCATTGTTTTTTGAAAGTTTTTAATTTTATTTATAAGGTAGATAAGGATTTATTGGTCGCCAGCTGCAGAATGGTGGTTCGGACAATGAAGAGGTTAAAAGTAAAAGTTAAGACTACGGAGGACATGCTGTATGTGCCGCGAGTCGCTTTGACATAGTTGTGCATATGTTCATTCTTTTTTATGTTTTTTATAGCTTTTTCAGGTGGTGTTCCAGAAAAAATCCTCCTGATAAACACATTGTGTGCAAGTACAGCAACCTCAGAAAATAGGAGCATAAATTGGAGGTTCCCCAAAAAATCTCTTCTTCCAATGAAAGGAAAACTTTTTATTTTCACCCATTGAAAAAAATATTTACACAAAATTCTTTATGTTGAAAAATATCTTTATTTTGCATTGCACATAATATTCATATTCTCTTTGATTCACAAGCAGAGTGGTCTCCATATATGAAGTTCCCTAAGTGGATACATTGCTCATATCAACTAATCAAAATTCCTCTATTATTTTTTTTAACCAATCACAATGCAACTTTCATTGGTTGCTTAAAAAATATCTATCGGCAGGGTTTTATTATCTAATTTGAAAGCAGAATGATGTAGGGACAGAGACCCTGATTCGGGGGATGTATCACTTACTTGGTTGCTTGCTGTAATTTTTGTAAAATCACTGTTTTAGCAACAGAAGATGACTACTAGAGGAGCAGTAAAACTGCTGCAATGTAGTCCAACCATGCTCTACCACTGATTGGCAGTGTTCTGCCTATGCACAGTGTACACAGAAAGCAGCCAATCAGTGATTTGGGCAGGGTTATACAGAGCTGAGCATTCAGAGAACTGATAGATCTGCAGCAGAGAAAAAAAGGGATTTTATCAAAACTGCAGCTACCTGTCCAGTAAGCAAATACATCTCTGGAATCAGGGTCTCTGCCCCTACATCATGCTGCTCTCAGATGTCAAAACCTGGTGACAGATTTCCCTTAAATGGAAGCAGAATATGGATTGCTTGCTTGTCTACCCCTGTACAGATTCCTTATGTGAGACCATAAATACGCCATTTTCTGTACAGTCCTCAGTAGCACAACACATACAAGTAGGTCACATAGATAAGAGCATCAAGTATTAGAAAAATTAAACTGGGAAGTGGTTATGTTGTAAGACCGGTTTTATAGGGCATTTGTAGAAAAGTAATATAAACATTAATCGGAATACGCTCCAAGCCCATAAAATGGACAATTACGATATTTTTGGGAAGATAAAATGGATCAATAAAAACAAATAAATACGATAAAAAAATCAAACTTGAGCTGCTATCATCTTATACTTGGCCTCCAGGAGCAGAAGGTCCAAATGTCTCCGACCCGTGTAGTCAAAAACCCTAATAAAAAACTCAAAAAAGCCCCTCTCACTATTTAATGTCTGGCGCTGCTATTCTCACTAATGTATGTAAACAGTGAGTGCACCAGCAGAACAGTGAGTGCACCTCTGGAGTATAATACAGGATGTAACTCAGGATCAGTATGGGGTAAACACTGTAATGTATGTACACAGTGACTGCACCAGCAGAATAGTGAGTGCTGCTCTGGGGTATAATACAGGATGTAACTCAGGATCAGTAATGTAATGTATGTACACAGCGACTGCACCAGCAGAATAATGAGTGCATCTCTGGAGTATAATACATAATGTAACTCAGGATCAGTACAGGATCAGTAATGTATGTACATAGTGACTTCACCAGCAGAACAGTGAGTGCAGCTCTGAGGTATAATACAGGATGTAACTCCGGATCAGTAATGTAATGTATGTACACAGCGACAGCACCCGCAGAATAGTGAGTGCAGCTCTGGAGTATAATACATGATGTAACTCAGGATCAGTACAGGATCAGTAATGTATGTACACAGTGACTTCACCAGCAGAACAGTGAGTGCAGCTCTCAGGTATAATACAGGATGTAACTCAGGATCAGTAATGTAATGTATGTACACAGCGACTGCACCCGCAGAATAGTGAGTGCAGCTCTGGAGTATAATACATGATGTAACTCAGGATCAGTACAGGATCAGTAATGTATGTACACAGTGACTTCACCAGCAGAACAGTGAGTGCAGCTCTGGGGTATAATACAGGATGTAACTCAGGATCAGTAATGTAATGTATGTACACAGTGACTGCACCAGCAGGACAGTGAGTGCAGCTCTGGAGTATAATACATGATGTAACTCAGGATCAGTACAGGATCAGTAATGTATGTACACAGTGACTTCACCAGCAGAATAGTGAGTGCAGCTCTGGGGTATAATACAGGATGTAACTCAGGATCAGTAATGTAATGTATGTACACAGTGACTTCACCAGCAGAACAGTGAGTGCAGCTCTGGAGTATAATACAGGATGTAACTCAGGATCAGTAATGTAATGTATGTACACAGTGACTGCACCCTCAGAATAGTGAGTGCAGCTCTGGAGTATAATACATGATGTAACTCAGAATCAGTACAGGATCAGTAATGTATGTACACAGTGACTTCACCAGTAGAACAGTGAGTGCAGCTCTGGGGTATAATACAGGATGTAACTCAGGATCAATACAGGATAATGTAATGTACTGTATGTACACAGTGACTGCAGCAGCTGAATAGTGAGTGCAGCTCTGGGGTATAATACAGGATGTAACTCAGGATCAATACAGGATAATGTAATGTACTGTATGTACACAGTGACTGCAGCAGCTGAATAGTGAGTGCAGCGCTGGGGTATAATGCAGGATGTAACTCAGGATCAGTAATGTAATGTTTGCACACAGTGACTGCTCCAGCAGAATAGTGAGTGCAGCTCTAGGGTATAATACAGGATGTAAGTCAGGATCAACACAGGATAATGTAATGTACTGTATGTACACAGTGACTGCAGCAGCAGAATAGTGAGTGCAGCTCTGGGGTATAATGCGGGATGTAACTCAGGATCAGTAATGTAATGTATGTACACAGTGACTCCACCAGCAGAATAGTGAGTGCAGCTCTGAAGTATAATACAGGATGTAACTCAGGATCAGTAATGTATGTACATACTGCACCAGCAGAATAATGAGTGCAGCTCTGGAGTATAATACAGGATGTAACTCAGGATCAGTAATGTAATGTATGTACACAGTGACTACACCAGCAGAATAGTGAGTGCAGCTCTGTAGTATAATGGAAGATGTAACTCAGGATCAGTAATGTAATGTATGTACACAGTGACTGCACCAGCAGAATAGTGAGTACAGCTCTGGGGTATAATGCAGGATGTAACTCAGGATCAGTACAGGATAAGTAATGGAATGTATGTACACAGTGACTGCACCAGCAGAATAGTGAGGGCAGCTCTGGAGTATAATACAGGATGTAACTCAGGATCAGTAATGTAATGTATGTACACAGTGACTGCACCAGCAGAATAGTGAGTGCAGCTCCGGAGTATAATACAGGATGTAACTGAGGATCAGTAATGTAATGTATGTACACAGTGACTGCACAAGCAGAATAGCGAGTGCAGCTGTGGAGTATAATACAGGATGTAACTCAGGATCAGTAATGTAATGTATGTACACAGTGACTACACCAGCAGAATAGTGAGTGCAGCTCTGGAGTATAATACAGGATGTAACTCAGGATCAGTAATGTAATGTATGTACACAGTGACTGCACCAGCAGAATAGTGAGTGCAGCTCTGGAGTATAATACAGGATGTAACTCAGGATCAGTATTGTAATGTTTGTACACAGTGACTGCACCAGCAGAATAGTGAGTGCAGCTCAGGAATATTTGTACCAATTATAACATTTCTGATTTGATCAACTATTCAGGGCTATTATAAATACACAACATTATACATTTCTTGTCAAAAGCATCATGATTTCTTCATTTCTTCAGAGCTCTACAACGTCTCCTTCCAATCTGTACGATTTACAATCCTGATGATGAAAGTGTCTCTTAGCTTTGACTCTCTTTAAGCTTTTTAAGCTAAGCACATTTTTCACAGGAAAGGACAGTCCATCTCTCCTGAATATCATACATTCTCCATTGTCCATTAAGTCTTAGGTGGAGGACCTTTCTGTATTGCTTTCTCTCCTAAATGGAGCATCATCCAGGGGAGAACAGAGCATCTTACATGGCCAGACATTCCTTAATTTTACAAAAATATTTGCTGCAAAGGTGAAAAAAGTGTTCTTCACCGTCGTTGATGTGTAATAGAAAACTATTGGATCCAACGCGGCATTGAATGTGCTGAGCAGAAGAGCGTTCACCCTCCATGTTGGACTCTCATTCTGTATGAATCCAACGATATGAGAGATATTGTATGGAGCGAAGCAGATGCAAAAGTTGGCAAGAGTGGCCAAGGCCAAGCCGATGGCTCGCTGCTTCCTCTTCTTCTGGATGTTGGGTAGGGACAGCAGAATCCGTACAAAGTTTATGTAACAAAAAAGAGTTATAATGAATGGAATGAAGAAGAGTACCACACCAAGCTCCAGACGTACCGGGAGAAGAATCCTAAGTTGCTCCTTACTAAATTGCTCATAGCATTTGGTTTCATTGGTGGCGGCAACATTGTGGGGTATAGAGTACTGGACCACATACACAATGCTGCAGTGAGCACAGGCTAGAAACCAGAAGATGATGCTGGCGAATATTGCGTAGGAAGGTTTTCGGTGGAGTTTGTATTTAATTGGAAAAGCCACTCCAAGATAACGTTCTACGCTGATGGCCATGAGGAACAACGTGCTGATGTAGATGCTACTGTAATAGAAAAAACCTGTAAGAGGACAAAGAAAAAATGGCATATCCCAAACCATTCCGGAGGCAGCTTCCCGCATCTTCAGAGGAAGGAAAAGGAGCAAGACGAGGTCTGAGATGGTCAGGTTGAGGAGAAGGATGTCCACTGGAGTTGGCTTCTTACGAACCTTGACTTGGAAAGCGTAGAAAGCCAACACGTTGGAAGGTAGACCGGTCAGGAAAGTGAAAATGTAGACGGCCAGGACTAACTGATTGTTCTGTGGAACAATTTGAAAGCCCCTGAAAAAAACAACAACAAAGTATAAAAAAAATTATTAACAAGTATAGGAAATTTATGATCACTAAGGTTGACCTACAGTACATGTTGACATTTTTGACATTACCTTCATATGATTGCAAGTAGGGTCTGACCCATGACAATTAAGACATACTGATCTGCCCTGAGAACATCCCCATAAAAAAGGGCATGTGACTGTTAGGTATAACAGTTCCCAATCAACGATCCTCCGATACTGATGTTTTGTCACCTCTCACTGACTACATAGTAAACCTAAAATTACCATTTGCAAGAAACTAAATCCTCACTGTCATTTAAACAGCATAAACCAATAGTTCAAGTGATTATAAGAAACTTTGTAATATATCAGAAACATCTTTTCCACTTTTGAGCCACTTTATCTCAACACCCAGGTTTCTGAACTGGTAATTCACTATTAATATCTACATTGGTCTAAACAGGAAGGACTGATGGATCACTGAAGAGTCAGATTTCAGCCGTTTATGATGAATGAAAAGTAGATTGAAAACAAGAAGCACAGACACAGATAAACTAGTGTCACCGATTTCTAGTAAGCATTTTATCTCCTCCCAGTGATGGATTCACAGCTACATTGCTCAGTACTGCTGAATAATGCTTCTATGCTGCTTTCTAGTGTGTTATTTTAGATCGGTGTTGGATTCACAACAACATTGCTCAGTACTGCTGAATAATGCCTCTATGCTGCTGCTTTCAAGTGTTTTATCTTAGCTCAGTGTTGGATTCACAGCTACATTGCTCTGTACAGCTGAATAATGCCTCTATGCTGCTGCTTTCTAGTGTGTTATTTTAGATCAGTGTCGGATTTCCAACAACATTGCTCAGTACTGTCATGGTTAGGACATGGTTAATGTACTGTTATCACAGGGTTAACTTTTGCCGGCCTCTCTTTGGATCTGGGAGGGGTATTTATACTCACTCCAGACTAGCATTCTCTGTCAGCTATACTGTTATTCTGGCTGTGTGTCTGATCGACCCCCCTGGTGTGCATGTACTGCATTGCTTGTTTGATTCCCGTGTTTGACCCGGCCTGTCCCCTCACTCTGAACTCCATCTCACGTTTTAGGTACTATAGTCTTCTCTGGTTCTGACCTCCTGGCTTGGCTATTGTTACACCGCTACTGTTTGCCCCTATTGTACCGTCTATTGCCCGTTCTGGTTTTCTGATCTATTGCTACGTCCTGACTATCCACTCTGTCTAACCCTTTGGTACTGTCCTGCTATCTCGTGCATTGACCCCGGCTTGATCTGGTTTCCGCCCCTGTCTATGCACCTTTGTAACTTGTCCCGTAGTTACCTTTCTAGGAGTTTCCCTGCAGCTCCTAGCTCTGTGGAGCTTAGGCCACGCCCCCAGCAGTCACATGCTTCAGGTCCTGATAGTTTGAAGCACACATTGTCACCGCTGCTGCCCTGCTCCACAGGTACCTTTGAGCACAGTTTTTTGTACTCAGGACATGTGCACTGGCTCAGTGAGCGAGTGTCGTGCGGTGTTCATGACAAGTACTGCTGAATAATGCCTCTATGTTGCTGCTTTCAAGTGTTTTATCTTAGCTTAGTGTTGGATTCACAGCTACATTGCTCAGAACAGCTGAATAATGCCTCTATGCTGCTGATTTCTAGTGTTTTATTTTAGCTCAGTGTTGGATTCACAACATTGCTCATTACTGCTGAATAATGCCTCTATGCTGCTGCTTTCAAGTGTTTTATTTTAGCTCTGTGTTTTATTCACAGCTACATTGTTCAGTACAGCTCAATAATGCCTCTATGCTACTGCTTTCAAGTGTTTTATTTTAGCTCAGTGTTGTATTCACAGCTACACTGCTCATGTTTGTGTATGGGAGACATCATAGCAGACAGACTTCATCCACGAACTCAGAAACAACTAAAAATTAGAGATAGTCTACACAGGATAAAACTGGAGAAAAACACAAGATACAAGTGATATCATGGGCAGAAATATTATAATACTGAGGTTTAAAAGGAAGAGCGCATGAACAATACATTGGAGTAGTTTTGTTAATTTTCCTTTTGTTCACAATTCTGTATAATTCAGCTTTATTTTACTCTGCGTGAGTAACCATATTTGGGGCTAATTGATATGAAGGAATCGGTCTCGTGGTCACATCAATGTTCATTGGCCGCTGAATGGGAATCCTAAGAACCACCCTTTATCTGACAGCATTCGCAGCTTTTCTTTTGATTAACCGGCCTAGTGCAATGTCACATGTGTGTCATCCGCAACAAAGATGTCACGCCAGGCCAGCTAATCAAATGAAGAGCCATGGATGAAGAAGACGTTCTCAGGGTTTCTGCCCAGTGATCACAGCTTACTGACTCCTGTTTCTTCCTGACCTGTTTTTAACAAAATATATATTTTTTATTTTCCTATTAAACAATAAAGATTTTCAAACCGGATATGAAAATATCCTCATGAACTTTTATTATACGACTCCCTATGAAGCAATCTGTTGAGACAGATTTTAATTAAACCGTTCCTTTCTCGGCGGGTCAGCATCTGTCACGAGCATGGTAATAAATATATTCAATTAAATGCCGATGTTGATAAGATAATTTGCATCAATCAGCTTCTCATTAATAGATGTAAGACATGCATAGGATGCAATTGACGAGTTTCCAACTTGTCTGATATTGAATGATTGTCCAACCACCAGCTTGCTGTCAGTGTCTGATCATTATCAGTTGTAGCTTTAGCTTGGTGGTGTGTGTGTGCCTTGTTTTCCAGTGCTCTGATCTTCTGATCTTTTGTTGCACTGTAAGGAGGTGTTGAATACCTTCATTTACCTCCCCTCTCCTATAAACGGAGCCCATGCGACCCCCAATGGTTCCCTTATATGTATCGTGTAATGTGTAATGCTTTATTTCTGCTGTGTCAATGTATATTACCACTGCCTGCTTCTCTTTAATTCTATGCCTATGTTTAGATTAGGGACAGAAGTGGTGAACAGGAGGAGGCTGGACTAGCTTGAGACAGGGTATGTTTCCCCATCTGGGACAGAAGGGACCTCCGGCTGGGGACTTTAAGCTGCCAAGGACTGCCGGGCAGTGGAACATGGCACAGACGCTGTGATAGTGCCCTCCAGGTGACTTCCAGGAGCCGTTGGGAGCTGATGCTTTGGCTGCTGCGGCCGAAGGATCAGCATCTTTGAATAGGGACAGTTCAGGAATTGTTATCTTCCTCCATTCTTTATCTTCATTAAACAAGTTGCCACTATTGAGCCCTAAAGAGTGACGTGTTGGGCATCTGGAGGATGCCGTGCCAACGTGGAGAGCAGCCGTGATTCACACTGTGATCTATGGCTGGGACTGGAACTGTCTATTCATGTGCAAGGGACTGGGGTGCTCACTGTCTGTGACTTAGTGGACTCAGCTATGACTACCACCCCATGCCCCCTTGTTACAATCCGACTTTGGACTTTGCCTTTGACCATCCATTTGCCTAGCCCCCTTTGGACCTTGACTTTGACCATCCCTTTGCCTAGCCTTTGTCTTGATCTGCTACCTTCATGGAATTCTGACCTCTAACCGTGACCTGACTACGCCTCTTTCCTACCCCTCTGTTTATGAGGGGTAGGAAATACATTACAAAGGTGACATCAACCCCACAAATATGAACTCCACTTGCCACCACTACAGGGCAAGTGGGAAGAGCCGGGCAAAGCACCAGAATTGGTGCATCTAATAAATGTGCCTTTTCTCGGCAGCTGTAGGCTGCTTTTTTTTAGGCTGGGGAGGTCAATATCCATTATCCCTTACCAGCCTGAGAATACCAGCCCCCAGCTGTGAGCTTTATCAAGGTTGGTTGCCAAAAATGCGGGGGAACCCCATGCTGTTTTTAAAAAAAAAATATTTATTTAAATAATTTAAAAACCCAGCGTGGGAATCCCTCTATTCTTGACAACCAGCCTTGCTGAAGATGACAGCCGAGGATTGCAGCCCCCAGCTATGAGTTTTGCCTGGCTGGTTAGAGAAAATACAGGGGAACCCCTGCTTTTTTTAATTTATTTATTAATAGCGCAGGTGATGACTGATGAATACCCCCATCAGCCTCTCCTGTTGTCACTGTTATTAGCAGCAGCAGGGGTAGGCTGATGGGAGTAATAGTCCCATCAGCCACCCCCTGCTGTCTCTTTTATCACTTAAATGTAACTTTCGTCATTCTCCCCTGCTCGTGCCGATCGCCGGCAGAGCATGGGAGAATGATGAGAGCCATGTTCAGCACCCGGCGCTGGGGAACAGCACATACTGTAATGCTTCTTCCCCAGCGCCAATGCATGTCACATGGATGACATCCATGTGTGTTGTGTATGCACGTGTGCGGGATGTTTTGTGGCCCGTGCTGACATTAAAAAACGGACATGTCAGCGAGTTTCGCCAACGGAGACACTGACATGTGCACAGACCCATTCACTTGATTAGGCAAACAGCGCTCTATTCCTCCCGAGTCTCTTTGCATGGCTAAGTAGTACTGTACAGCCAAATATGGGGTATTGCCACGTGCAGTAGAAATTGTGGAACAAATTTTGGTGCTATTTTTACCCACTTCCTGTGTGAAAATGTAAAATTTTTGGCTAAAACTAAATATTGGTGGTAAAAATGTAGTTATTTTGTCTTCACTGCCCAAGGTATAAAATTCTGTGACATACCAATGGTGTCAGTATGATCACTGCACCCCTCTATGAAGTCATTGAGAGGTGTAGTTCGTAAAATGGGGTCACATATGGGAGGTTCTGCTGTTCTGGCACCTCATGGGCACTCCCAGTGGGTCATGGCACCTGCAAACCATTACAGTAAAATCTGGTGCTAATTGTCTTCAGAGTTTTGCACTGTGCTGGAAAAAATATTTCCCAATTACATGTAGGGTATTGGCACACTCCGGAAAAAATGGATCCCAGTTTGTTGTAAAAAAATTTCCTATTAGCCCTTAGAAAAAATAAAAAAGTTGGGGCTAAAATTTTTTTTAGTGGTATAAATGTAATTTATTCTTTCTTCACACCTCAGTGGTATAAAATTCTGAGAGGCACCCGTGGTTTTAAAATGATCAGTACACCCCTAGATGAATTAAATGGGGAGTGTAGTTGTAAAAGGAGTTCACATATAGGGAGTTTCTGTTGTTCTGGCACCTCAGGGGCTCTGCCAATGTGACATGGCACCCTCAAACCATTCCAGCAAAATTTGAACTCTAATATGGTGCCTCTTCCCTTCTGAGTTTTGCACTGTGCCTCAAAAGTAGTATTCCCCTACATATGGGGTATCGGTGTACTCAAGAGAAATTGCACAACAATTTTGGGGTCAAATTTCTCCTGTTACCCTTGGTAAAATAAAAAATTGGGGGCGAAAAATAATTTTTGAGGAAAAAAATATAATTTATTTTCACGGCTCTACGTTATAAACTTCTGTGAAGCACTTGGGGGTTCAAGTTGCTCACCACACATGTAGATAAGTTCCTTGGAGGGTCTAGTTTCCTAAATGGGGTCACTTGTGGGGGGTTCCACTGTTTAGGCACATCAGGGGCTCTCCAAACAAGACATGGCATCCGATCTCAATTCCAGCCAATTTTGCGTTGAAACAGTCAAACACGGCGCTCCTTTCCTTCCGAGATCTGCCATGCGCCCACACAGTGGTTTACCTGCACATATGGGGTATCAACGTACTCAGGACAAATTGTGCAGCAACTTTTGAGGTCCAAATTATCCTGTTACAATTAGTAAAATAAAAAATTTGGATCTGAAGTAAATTTTTTGTGAAAAAAGTTAAATGTTCTTTTTTTAAACATTCTGAAATTCCTGTGAAGCACCTTAAGGGTTAATAAACTTCTTGAATGTGGTTTTGAGCACCTTGAGGGGTGCCGTTTTTACAATGGTGTAACTTTTGGGTATTTTCTATTATATAGACCCCTCAAAGTTTCTTCAAATGTGATGTGGGCCCTAAAAAAAATGGTGTTGTAAAAATGTGAAATCGCTGTTTAACCCTTATAACTTCCTAACAAAAAAAATTTGGTTCCAATATTGTGCTGATGTAAAGTAGACATATGGGAAATGTTACTTATTAAGTATTTTGTGTGACATATCTCTGTGATTTAAGATCATGAAAATTCAAATTTAGAAAATTGCTAAATTTTCTAAATTTTCGCCAAATTTCCATTTTTTTTTTACAAATAAACACAAGTAATATCAAAGAAACTATACCTCTATCTTGAAGTACAATAGGTCATGAGAAAACATTCTCAGAATCACCAGGATCCATTGAAGCGTTCCAGAGTTATTACCTCATAAAGGGACAGTGGTCACAATTGTAAAAATTGACCCGGTCATTAACGTGCAAACCACCCTTGGGGTAAAGAAGTTAATTAATTCCCCAAGCAGGCCGTTTAATATTATTTTTAAAAGTTCATTAATTTATCCATAATGCATTTTTTTATCAGTTGAACTTCCATTTTAATTATTCTGCTTGTAGCCAGATTACATGATGTGGGCAGAGTCAACATAGCATCTGATAAGGCAGTGCATCTTTTATCTGGCCGCTAGTCTGACTGCTGATATCCTCTCCCAATCTGTCCTAATACTGTGCTGTCCATAAACAAGTCGTATTGACACAGCTGCCACTGAAAAGAAATGTAGGTACATGAAATTGTCGAAAAATTGGAGGTAATATTGTGTGTGCATCCAGCAATGAAATCAACAAGCGTTCATAAAGCATACAGCAAAACTGAGGACACTGAGGATTTACGGGATTTCACAAGGAGGGTTTTATTTCCATCCAAACAGGAAAATGTAATTCTGAAACAGTTGAATTTCATAATATTCTGATACTAATCTTAATAAGGCTAACTAAGTTTATTGTTTCACTATCAATGACCCTCCCATCATAATGCAAGAGTAATCATAGCTCCCACATTACCTGTAAGGATCTTTCTTCTGTGCACAGATATATCTACTATAATACTGCCCCTATGTACAAAAATATAACTACTATAATACTGCCGCCTATGTACAAGAATATAACTACAATAATACTGCCCCTATGTACAAGAATATAACTACTATAATACTGCCCCTATGTACAAAAATCTAACTACTATAATACTGCCACCTATGTACAAGTTCAGGAGGTCTCCACTTCCCTATTCCCTATTGCAGGGCCCACCATTGTTAATGTTACCCAGGTTCCCCCTTTATTATTTAAATTCGCCTTACTGGAGGCAGGGTTTCCAGACTACTTTATATATACGTGTAATATCTACATTCACCAGTTGAAGGCGGTGTATCCAGCTGCACGTCCTATTATTTAAATTCGCCCAACTGGAGGCGGGGTATCCAGGGTCATGTGTGTCAAATGGGTTCGCCTTGCGGTACTCGCTGCGTCGAGAGACACGCGTGACCTTGACATTATCACCAACCATACATTTTTTTTTTCTGGTGAGCTTTGGCCATGTGGAGACCTGTGAATATTTGCTGCCGGGCCTCACTGAGGTGAGTGGGGAGTGGCATGGTGTGTTAGAGCCGCTGCAGCAGCAGCAGTTATCAGGGTCTGGGGCATCTGCTCAGGCAACCAGGAAATCAAAATGGTGGCTTTGGCAAATTGCGGGTCTGGCAAAAGCCCCCTTGAGTCGCTGCTGGGGAGCAGGACTTGTTCATACAGGTGGACATAACCAGACAGGTGGGTGGAGTTGGTGATCCCCACGGTGCTGTCTGGGGTTCCCCGAGGTGAAGGGGTTCGTCCCTGTAGTGAGCAGACTGGTGATAGTCCGCGGGGCTCACGCCAAATCTTCAATACCACCGAAGAAGCCGCCCCTTCCTGGTCGTGTGGAGGAAGGCGACCAGCGAGTGTATTTTTCCTCCATGTCCCTGCGGCTTTGGTAAAAGCCCCTAGAGTCGCTGCTGGGGAGTGGGACTTGTTCATACAAGCGGATGTAACCAGACAGGTGGGTGGAGTTGGTGATCCCCATGGTGCTGTCTGGGGTTCCCCGAGGTGAAGGGGTACGTCCCTGTAGTGAGCAGACTGGTGTTATAGTCCGCGGGGCTGACGCCAAATCTTCTATACCACCGAAGAGGCCGCCCCCTCCTGGTCGTTTGGAGGAAGGTGACCAGCGAGTGTATATTTCCACCATATTCCTGGTCCCTTCACCTCCAAATGTGAGCAGCAGGTGTGCTGCGGGGGAGTATGGACAAATCTCACCCCTCGCCATTAACCAACCCTGGGAGGCACAGACCTCATGGTGAAAGGGTTGGAGGGTGGTGTCCCTTGGTGAATAGCGGGGGTGTGAGTGTGGTGACAGCGGAGGGAGACCTCTGTTGTCGAGTCCAGAATGAGTTCACCAAATTTATGACTAATGAATGTGTGCAATAAACGTTCAGGTCCAGACCTGTGTGTGAATGAGCGTGTATGGGTGGCCATCAAAAAAAAAAAAAAAAATCAGTGGAAGTGTGTTGCGAAGTGTTACCAGCGCATACTAAACATTCACATACATAACCTTGTTCCCCAGGTCGGCACTGTGGAGATGAGTGGTGCCTCCAAAACGAACATGTATTGCCAATACCAGCGGTGTGTTTGTCATTAACCTGAAGTGTCAGGTAGTGGTGGGGTGAACTCAGGATCTGGGTGTCCCCGCTGTTGGTGTTTCCCTAATGGGGAGTGGTCTTGAGGGTCCAGAGGCCCCTCATTAAGGAGGGGGTACTGTCATGATCCAGCGTGGATCTGACAGTTTAAATGGATAAGTGAACTTTTTTCCTTTGGCTAGGTGCCAAAGTGATGTGATTGCCCCCGGTGGCCATTAGAATTATTACATGTGGTGTCGTTCATTCTAAGTTGCCCCGGTGGTGGTGAGTGGTAGTGCACTTTAGTTTCTTTGGTTTAATGTGCACTTAATTACAAATCAGGTGCTAGGCTCTATAAAAGAGAGCCAGGTGTGTTCAATCACTGTTGGTGATATTGTGTGTTAGTCTTTCACAAGGAAGCCTGGGTGAAGGAGGGAGCTGAACATGAGTCCTGCGCAGCCCAGCCAGAGGGGACGAGTGGCAGCTATGTGGTCTACAAGAAGGGCTGGCATGGCGTGGTGGAGTCACAGTTTATGGTGTCAGCAGGAAGTGCTTGCATGGCTTGGTGGAGTGACGACTATGGAGAGAGTTGCACTCAGCATGCGGGACTTGGTTGCTGAGAGCTGGACTCAAGCATGCTTGACTTTTTGGGCAGGAGCTGAGCTCATCTTTGGGACTCTGTTACTGGTCAGCTGCAACTGGTGGTGGACTCTGCTCCAAGGCTGCAATATGGTGAAGGATCCAGTTATGGTGATGGATCCGGGTGGAGAAGATGCACACAGGTGGTGGGCTCTGTTGCTAGGAGCGTACGCAACAGAGCAAAGCGAAGTGGTGTTTCCCCTGTATTGTCATTTTCCCTCATGTGTTTAGTGCAGTGGTGGGATTAGTTTCCGCACCAACCAATTCCCTAGTGAGGGTTTAGGTTCAGGGCGAGCTAGGGTTTTTAGGTTCCTGTGCGTCGCCCGCTGCGGAACCGGCATAGGGAACGTTAGGAGTGCAGGGACACTGGCTCAGGGGAGTTCAGGAGGTCTCCACTTCCCTATTCCCTATTGCAGGGCCCACCATTGTTAATGTTATCCAGGTTCCCCCTTTATTATTTAAATTCGCCTTACTGGAGGCGGGGTTTCCAGACTACTTTATATATACGTGTAATATCTAAATTCACCAGTTGGAGGCGGTGTATCCAGCTGCACGTCCTATTATTTAAATTCGCCCAACTGGAGGAGGTGTATCCAGGGTCACGTGTGTCATATGGGTTCGCCTTGTGGTACTCGCTGCGTCCAGAGACACGTGTGACCGTGACAACTATAATACTGCCCCTATGTACAAGAATATAACTACTGTAATACTGCCCCTATGTACAAGAACATAACTACTATAATACTGCTCTGAAGTACAAGAATATAACTACTATAATACTGCACCTATGTACATGAATATAACTAGTACAATACAGCCCCTATGTACAAGAATATAACTACTATAATACTGCCCCTATGTACAAGAATATAACTACTATAATACTGCTCCTATGTGCAAGAATATAACTACCATAATACTGTCCCCTCTGTACAAGAATATAACTACTATAATACTGTCCCCTATGTACAAGAATATAACTACTATCATACTGTTACCTATGTATAAGAATATAACTACTATAATACTGCCCCTATGTACAAGAATATAACTACTGTAATACTGCCCCTATGTACAAGAACATAACTACTATAATACTGCTCTGATGTACAAGAATATACTATAATACTGCACCTATGTACATGAATATAACTAGTACAATACAGCCCCTATGTACAAGAATATAACTACTATAATACTGTTCCCTATGTATAAGAATATAACTACTATAATACTGCCCCTATGTACAAGAATATAACTACTATAATACTGCTCCTATGTACAAACATATAACTACTATAATACTGCACCTATGTACATGAATATAACTACTATAATATAGCCCCAATGTTCAAGGATATAACTACTATAATACTGTCCCCTCTGTACAAGAATATAACTACTATAATGCTGCCACCTATGTACAAGAATATAGCTACTATAATACTGCCCCTATGTACAAGAATATAACTACTATAATACTGCCACTATGTACAAGAATATAACTACTACAATACTGCCCCCTATGTTCCAGAATATAACTACTATAATACTGCTCCTATGTGCAAGAATATAACTACTATAATACTGCCACCTATATACAAGAATATAACTACTATAATTCTGCCCCTATGTACAAGAATATAACTACTATAATACTGCCCCTAAGTACAAGAATATAACTGCTATAATACTGCCCCTATGTACAAGAATATAACTACTATAATACTGCCCCTATGTACAAGAATATAACTACTATAATATGGCTCCTATGTACAAACATATAACTACTATAATACTGCCCCTATCTACAAGACTATAACTACTATAATACTGCCCCCTATGTACAAGAATATAATTTCTGTAATACTGCTCTTATGTACAAGAATATATCTGCTATAATACTGTCAACTATATACAAGAATATAACTACTATAATACTGTTCCTATGTTCAAGAATATAACTACTATAATACTGCCTCTATATACAAAGATATACAGTTGTGGCCAAAAGTATTGACACCCTTGCAATTTTGTCAGATAATACTCATTTTCTTCCTGAAAATGATTGCAAACACAAATTCTTTGGTATTATCATCTTCATTTAATTTGTCTTAAATGAAAAAACACAAAAAGAATTGTCCTAAAGCCAAATTGGATATAATTCCACACCAGACATAAAAAAGAGGGTGGACAAAAGTATTGGCACTGTTCGAAAAATCATATAATGCTTCCCTAATTTGTGTAATTAACAGCACCTGTAACTTACCTGTGGCACCTAACAGGTGTTGGCAATAACTAAATCACACTTGCAGCCAGTTGACATGGATTAAAGTTGACTCA
Organism: Dendrobates tinctorius; assembly: GCF_039654945.1. Classification (NCBI taxonomy): domain Eukaryota; kingdom Metazoa; phylum Chordata; class Amphibia; order Anura; family Dendrobatidae; genus Dendrobates; species Dendrobates tinctorius. The sequence goes on along the minus strand of NW_027361696.1, from coordinate 38,752,755 downwards.
ACCTCTGTCCTGTGTCCTTGTGTGTACCACATTGAGCATGGAGAAAAGAAAGAAGACCAAAGAACTGGCTGAGGACTTGAGTAACCAAATTGTGAGGAAGCATGAGCAATCTCAAGGCTACAAGTCCATCTCCAAAGATCTGAATGTTCCTATGTCTACCGTGCGCAGTGTCATCAAGAAGTTTAAAGCCCATGGCACTGTGGCTAACCTCCCTAGATGTGGACGGAAAAGAAAAATTGACAAGAGATTTCAACGCAAGATTGTGCGGATGTTGGATAAAGAACCTCGACTAACATCCAAACAAGTTCAAGCTGCCCTGCAGTCCGAGTGTACAACAGTGTCAACCCGTACTATCCGTCGGCATCTGAATGAAAAGGGACTGTATGGTAGGAGACCCAGGAAGATCCCACTTCTTACCCTGAGACATAAAAAAAGCCAGGCTAGAGTTTGCCAAAACTTACCTGAAAAAGCCTAAAACGTTTTGGAAGAATGTTCTCTGGTCAGATGAGACAAAAGTAGAGCTTTTTGGGCAAAGGCATCAACATAGATTTTACAGGAGAAAAAAAGAGGCATTCAAGGAAAAGAACATGGTCCCTACAGTCACACATGGCGGAGGTTCCCTGATGTTTTGGGGTTGCTTTGCTGCCTCTGGCACTGGACTGCTTGACCGTGTGTATGGCATTATGAAGTCTGAAGACTACCAACAAATTTTGCAGCATAATGTAGGGCCCAGTGTGAGAAAGCTGGTTCTCCCTCAGATGTCATGGGTCTTCCAGCAGAACAATGACCCAAAACACTTCAAAAAGCACTAGAAAATGGTTTGAGAGAAAGCACTGGAGACTTCTAAGGTGGCTAGCAATGAGTCTAGACCTGAATCCCATAGAACACCTGTGGAGAGATCTAAAAATGGCAGTTTGGAGAAGGCACCCTTCAAATATCAGGGACCTGGAGTAGTTTGCCAAAGAAGAATGGTCTAAAATTCCAGCAGAGCATTGTAAAAAACTTATTGATGGTTACCGGAAGCGGTTGGTCGCAGTTATTTTGGCTAAAGGTTGTGCAACCAAGTATTAGGCTGAGGGTGCCAATACTTTTGTCTGTCCCATTTTTGGAGTTTCGTGTGAAATGATCAATGTTTTACTTTTTGCTTCATTCTCTTTTGTGTTTTTTCATTTAAGACAAATGAAATGAAGATAATAATACCAAAGAATTTGTGTTTGCAATCATTTTCAGGAAGAAACTGAGTATTATCTGACAGAATTGCAGGGGTGTCAATACTTTTGGCCACAACTGTAACTACTATAATAATGCCCCCTATGTACAAGAATATAACTACTATAATACTGCCCCTATGTAAAAGAATATAACTACTATAATACTGCCCCGATGTACAAGAATATAATTCCTATAAAGCCGGAGTCACACTAGAGAGAATTACAGACGAGTGCTATGTGAGAAAAAATTGCATAGCACTCGGACCAATGTTAATCTATGGGGCAGCTCCCATCATCCGTTTTTTCTCACCCGTGTTATACGTGTGAGAGAACTCGCAGCATGCTGCGATTTCCACCGTATTTTGGCCAAGACTCACCAATGCGAGTCTATGGGGGCAAGAAAAAAATGGATTACATACGGACCATGCATGTGACTTGCGAGAAATGCGCAGCGGTGTGCTTTAGAAAAGCCATCAATTCAGTGCACTACACTGTAAAATCACACAGACAGGTTAAAATAGAATAGATAGAATACATGCATACACATACTATAGGTATATATATATGTCAGTGAGACACACATATACATATTTATATTTCATAGAGATATAGATAGCAGAATCGGTTAAATTTCAATTATCGGCATCTGTAAAATCATTACAGAACCCGACAGGATATGAGACATGGTTGTCATATAGTAAACCATTGCATATCAGTTATTTTTTTATATGTCCCTCACTAAGGCTAGTTTCACACTAGCGTATGGAGGAGCTGCGGAGGGATGCAGACTTTCTCAGTGAAGCTCTGCCCACTGCCGCGCCACCTCTGGTCAGCTCCGCCTTCGTCGGCATGCGGCCTGCGTACCCTATATTTAGCATTGGGTATGCAGGCCGTGCCGATGTATGCGGATGCTTCCGCATGCGTCTTTTTGACGACCGCAACAAAATGCAAAACGTTGTGTTTTGCACAGGTCGCCACACCATCAAAAAGACGCATGTGGAGGCATCCGCATACATCGATGGCTTTGAATGGATTGGGAGTGTAATAAAGATGGAAAAAATATGTGTTTATTTCATTAAAAGTCTTTTTTCTTAATGTCTGTGTGTTTTTTAACCCCTTTCAGACTAGTGGATTAATAATTGATAGGTGTCTTATTGACATCTCTCCATTATTAACCAGGCTTAATGTCATCTTACAATAGCAAGGTGACATTAACCCCTTATTACCCCATATGCCACCTCTACACATCAGTGAGAAGAGAGCGGGTAAGTGCCGGAATTGGCGCATCTTACAGATGCGCCTTTTCTGGGGTGGCTGGGGGCAGACTTTTTTTTACCGGGGGGGCAAAAACAATGGTCCCTCTCTTGGCTATTAATATCTGCCCTCAGTCACTGGCTTGCCCTCTCTGTTGAAGAAAATTGGGCAGAAGCCCATGCCGTTTTTTTCCGTGAAATAATTCTTTAATTTAACACCTACAGCTCCAAAATTTAACACACATGCACTACTAACATTATTAGTCAGGGACATATAAAAAAATAATGGATATGCAATGGTTTACTGTACGTAAACCATGTCTCATATCCTGTCGGGTTCTGTATTGATTTTACAGATGCCGACAATTGAATTTTCACCTATTCTGCTATCTAGCTCTGTATGAAATATAAAGATATATATATGTGTCTCACTGACATATATATATAGACTGTATATATTTTTTCACAAATATTTGAGGCTATGGACCCATTATATGTCCATTTTTCTAACCGGCGAGAAAATCTCGCCGTACGGATGCCATACAGATGTCACACGGATACTTTCATGCGAAGAAATCGCATCCTTACATTGCACACGGATGATATACGGATCACTGTTCATGAAACAATTGTGCGATTCTCGTCTGTGAAAACGGAACAATTTTTTTATACGTCTAGTGTGACTCCGGCCTCATACTGCTCCTATGTACAAGAATATAACTACTATAATACTGCTCCTATGTACAAGAATATAACTACTATAATACTGACCCCTATGTACAAGACTATAACTACTATAATACTGCTCCTATGTACAAGAATATAACTACTATAATACTGTTCCTATGTACAAGGATATATCTACTATAATACTGCTCCTATGTACAAGACTATAACTACTATAATACTGCTCCTATGTACAAGAATATAACTAGTATAATACTGCCCCTATGTACAAGAATATAACTACTATAATACTGTCCCTATGTACAAGAATATAACTACCATAATACTGTCACCTATGTACAAGAATATAACTACTATAATACTGCTCCTATGTACAAGAATATAACTACTATAATACTGCCCCTATGTACAAGAATATAACTACTATAATACTGCTCCTACGTACAAGAATATAACTACTATAATGCTGCTCCTATGTACAAGACTATAACTATTATAATACCGCCCCTTTGTGCAAGAATATAACTACTATAATACTGCTCCTATGTACAAGAATACAACTACTATAATACTGCTCCTATGTACAAGAATATAACTACTATAATACTGCTCCTATGTACAAGAATATAACTACTATAATACTGCCCCTATGTACAAGAATATATCTACTATAATACTGCTCCTATGTACAAGAATATAACTACTATAATACTGCTCCTATGTACAAGAATATAACTACTATAATACTGCTCCTATGTACAAGAATATAACTACTATAATACTGCTCCTATGTTCAAGAATATAACTACTATAATACTGCTCCTATGTACAATAATATAACTACTATAATACTGCCCCTATGTACAAGAATATAACTACTATAATGCTGCTCCTATGTACAAGACTATAACTATTATAATACTGCCCCTTTGTGCAAGAATATAACTACTATAATACTGCTCCTATGTACAAGAATATAACTACTATAATGCTGCTCCTATGTACAAGACTATAACTATTATAATATCGCCCCTTTGTGCAAGAATATAACTACTATAATACTGCTCCTATGTACAAGAATATAACTACTATAATACTGCTCCTATGTACAAGAATATAACTACTGTAATACTGCTCCTATGTACAAGAATATAACTACTATAATACTGCACCCTATGTACAAGAATATAACTACTATAATACTGCCCCTATGTACAAAAATATAACTACTATAATACTGCCTCTATGTACAAGAATATAACTAATATAATACTGCCCCTTTGTGTAAGAATATAACTATACTACTACCCCTATGTACCAGAATATAATTACTATAATACTGCCCCTATGTGCAAGAATATAACTACTATAATACTGCCCCTATGTACAAGAATATAACTACTATAATACTGCCCCTATGTACAAGAATGTAACTACTATAATACTGCCTCTATGTACAAGAATATAACTACTATAATACTGCCCCTAAGTACAAGAATATAACTACTATAATACTGCTCCTATATACAAGAATATAACTACTATAATACTGCTCTCTGTGTACAAGAATATAACTGGTATAATACTGCCCCCTATGTACAAGAATATAACTACTATAATACTGCTCCTATGCACAAGAATATTACTACTATAATACTGCCCCTATGTACAAGAATATAAATACTATAATACTGCCTCTATGTACAAGAATATAACTACTATAATACTGCTCCTATGCACAAGAATATTACTACTATAATACTGCCCCTATGTACAAGAATATAAATACTATAATACTGCCTCTATGTACAAGAATATAACTACTATAATACTGCTCCTATGCACAAGAATATTACTACTATAATACTGCCCCTATGTACAAACTGAAATAAGTGTCTCCAAACTGTGTGCAACATAAAGCACCCCTAGTAATAGCTGCGTGACTTATTAAGTGTGAGTAATGTATCGTTTTTTATTCTTTGAAGGACAAATCTCGTTTATCATTCTCATAGCTCACTCCAAAGCAGAGGACAATGTACGGGTGTTACACTTCCAGTAAGCAGCACTTATGTTTCCAAGGAGCAATGTTTATGCAGAGAAAACATAAAGATTTAACATTTACTTCATATTATGGGTTGGTGGATTTTCAAAAAGATGCTCAAATGTCCCAGTGTTTACTAACACAAATTATTGATGAGTTCTTTGAGGGCTGATTATATATTGTTTATCCACAGCTCATTCATCTAGTACAAAGCAATCAATTGGGAAGCTGAGGATTGGAGATGAGCAGACCCATGGATGTTCGGGCTTGGCTACGGTCCAAAGTATGGTTTGAGTACCAGAACTCTATCCAATCTTGAAACTGAACCCCCTAGAAGTCAACTGGGACCCAAACTTTGGTGCTGTAAAATGGTTGTAGTAAGGGCTTGGGGGCTTGCCTCTCTCCCTATCTACCTCTCTCTTAGTTAAGGGAAGGGGCCGTAAAACTGTAGTGGAACTTGGAACCCTAACTATCCCTGTCCCATGGGTACTCATGATGGTAGAGAAGCCTGAGTTTCTGACCTCACTATGTTCCTGTTCTTTCTCCTCCCCCACTCCATGGAGCCTGGGACAGAAATGTAATGTGAAAATGACACACCAGACAAAACAGGGATAACAGAAACCCTCTATCATACCAAAGCACTAATTAACAAAAGGAAGGAGGATAGGGAGAGTGAGGAATAAGCTAAATGTGAACAGGGACCAGGAGATAAACACATACAACAGAACACCTCTATAACAACTACTCTCCTAAACACTTATCTTAAACACAAAGCACCGGAAGACAAATTGCCAATAGCAACAACAAACTTTGATTAAGTACAGCATCTTCTAAGAGCAAGGCAAAAGAGCTTTCACAGGCAAGACAGAGAAGGTCTGGCCAGGTTTTGTAGGACGAGTTATGAACCCCGGAACTTTGAAGTTCAGTTTTTCTCATCTCTATTGAGGATGATTAAGGAGCTAATGTTTGCCAAATGCTCTTTCATATCACATGTCTGGTATTTCCTGCTGGTGATAGTCTCATTTGGATGTCCAGCCACACTGCTGTAGGTTAAGCCAGTCAGTGAAAGACCAGCAAAAGTTTCTCTCTCTCTGCTGTTTATGTTCTTTACCCTGCACATATCTTCTGCATATGTAGCATATAATATCTAACAGTATGTCCTTAATCCTTTATTTTTGATTTTGTGGTTTGTTTTAATCATTCTGGGTTGTCTTTCTATGTCAGCACATTTTCACTTTTGTAGGTAATTTGCACTCTGTTCTGCACTCCAGTTCCTTAGGAGGATTGTGAAGCACTTGACGGCCTTTCAGGCAGCATCGGTCCAAGTTGTCATTGTCCAGTCTGTGGTTAGGGCTATGCCAGCTCATGCAGGAACCACTAGGGACTGCAGGGTCAGGATCTCTAGTCTGTACAGGAATCTTCAGGGTCAGTTGCAGTTTTAGTGTGATACCTTCTTTCCCTGAGTGAGTTTCTACACTGTCATAACATTGGGCTGATTTACAGTATTCTTTTGTAGTTTACAATCCAAATTTTCTCTCCAGGGTAGGAAATTTATAGGATGGAGAGACTCTCCAGGGCAGTATCTGCAACTACTTTACGTGAAGTTTACACAAAGCAGTCCCTGCATGTTGTGTTCTAGAGTTTAACATTGCCAACTTCTCTCCTATGCACCTGGACAACTCTTCTACATCAGATAATTGCAAAACTAAAACCTCCCGTGCAATTGCTAGTAATTATTTTGTTAAGGAATTGCACTATCCCGATGCAATAATATTATGAGAATCACTTATGTTCCAACCCTGTTCTGGTAAGCTTTGGCTTTCTTGCAAATAATGGGAGTGATTAGAGAGGAGTATAGGAACTGCTCATAATACGTAAATAGAATCTGTTAGCAGGTTTTTGCTATGTAATTCGAGAATGTTTAATGTAGAGCAAGAGATACTTATTCCAGCGATGCGTCACTTACTAGGCTGTGTATTGTAGATTTAATACAATCAGTGTTTTATCACATTATCATTTCCTGACTTGGAGTCACATGCAGACCAATCAGGCTAACCTGTATAACACCGCCCCTACCACTAATTGGTTGCTACAATATAAAATGCTGCAATGTAAAAGTTGCTACATTGTAGTGATGTACAATGCTAAGTGCTATAATTATATGGGTTACAATTTAATTTCCTTTATTCAAAGAAGAAATGAACCATGAATAGAGTAATTACTGTAAGTAGGACAGGGGAATCTATATGGCAAGACGTGTGTCATATTCAGCGGTGAGATGTGATACATTCCTTCCCAGTGTGTGAGTTATCTGGGACAATCTTATGAGCACACGTCATAAAAAGAGATGAACCTGGGAGATGTCACAGTATGTGTGATGATGATGAATAGAAAGATTAAAATAAGAGTAGGTAGATCTAGAGGTCACTGGAAAAAAATGCAACATTTTATGCATTTCTGATTTAACCCTAAAATTATTGGATACGTCTGATACATAGGGCAGACAGACTGAAGAGGGCCCTTGTGCCAGCACAATCTATGGGACCTTTCCAGCCCAATCGCTCCTCATCATGATCAATTCCATCTTCTTTGGAGATGGATGTGGCCCCTTTACCTTTATGACCCCTGTGTGGCTGCACAGGCTGCACCCACGGTATGTCCGCCCCTGACATGAGAAGAATATCACATGAAATTCAGGATTTCCTAATATTTTGCCATGTTATTTCAACCCCTTGCCGCCACCGCAGCCAATTTCCATTTTTTAATTTCCGTTTTTTTCCTCCCTTTCTTTCAAGAGCCATAATTTTTTTTTATTTTTCCATCTAAATAGATGTAAGATGGCTTGCTGTTTGTGGGAGAGTTGTACTTTTGAGTGACACCATTCAGTTTATCATGTGATGCACTGAAAAAATTTCAAGTGCAATACCACAATTTTTTTTTAGTTTTTCATTTACCATGTTCATTAGACGATAAAACTGACATATCAATATGATTCTCCAGGTCACTATGAGTACGCAGATACCAAATATGTATAGTTTTTTCTTTCTTTAAATGGCAAAAAGTTGAAGATTTGTAAAAAAAAAAAAAAAAATTTGCTTGTGTCGCCATTTTCCATGTTTTCAGTTTTCACAATTTGGGACTGTGTGAAGGCTTTTTTTGTGCCCTGACCTGACATTTTTACTGTTCTCTTTTTTAGGTAGATACAATGTTTTGATCGCCTCTTATTGCATTTTAATTTAATGTTGCGGTGGCCAAAAAAACAATAATTCTGGATTTTAGATTTTTTCTCTATTGGATTAATTTTATATTTTAAGAGATTTTTACAGATGCAGCGATGCCAAATATATGTATTTTTTATTTTTTTATGAGGCAAAAGTGGGTGATTGGAAATGTTATATTTTTTAATTTTTTTATTACTTTTAAAAACATTTTTTTTCACTTTTGTATTGCAGTTAGTTGCGATAATTTGATTGTTTGTATTATGTATAGCTAAAATTATGGTCTCTCAAGGACTAAATTCTAGCTTTCACAGGAGGATCATTATGACAGGCATGGAGGTCTTCAACAGACCTCTACCTGTCATGACAACCCATCGGCACCCCGCGATCACATCATGGATAGAATGACAAGCCCCCTGCTGGCGCCAATTAAATGCCTCTTTCAGAGATTGACAGCAGCGTTTAACATGTTAGCAGTCACAGCTGATAAAGACACATGATGGTTGAATAATTCAGCCACCACCTGCCAGGAAAGATGTGGGCTTGGCTTGTGAGCCCACATGAAAGTCAGGGATTAAAAAGTTAAAGAGTTATTTAAAAACAAAATCAAGTAATCCTCTATGTTATGTCGCAATAGTAAAGGTCACGTTGTGGCAGCACTTGGCTTTGAATGGTGGCAACATTGATAATTAATGTTGATCTTTGACTATTGTGTTTTGTTGATCAACAGTATGGAGGTAACATTCATGGACTTCCGCAGGAGTTGTATGGAGCAGACTCAGAAACTCATACATCCCAGTGCCATACATGTCACCCAGGTGATGTCCACCTCAAACTGCTCTGATCACAGCAAATAAACCCCTTAGATGTCGTGGTCTATAGCGGTAAAGCATCTAAGCGATTAGCGTTAGAGGCAGACCTCTATCACCCCACTTGTCCACCTGCCTGGGACAAGATTGCAGGGTGACGATAACTTGTCACAACCTCACGGAGCTAAAAACAGTCTGTATATCAGCTATGTTAGTACTTTTTTTTTAACCCCTTCCTGACATCCGACGTACTATCCCGTCCATGGGACCTGGGCCCCTATGCCCATGGACGGGATAGTACGTCTCAGCGATCAGCGGCGCCCACGTGGTGAGCGCCGCTGATCGCGGCCGGGTGTCAGCTGATTATCACAGCTGACATCTGGCACAATGTGTCAGGGGCGGTCACGGACCGCCCCCGACACGTTAACCCCTTGCACACCACGATCAAACACGATCGCGGTGTACCGGGAGTTAAAGGGAAGCATCGGCAGGGAGGGGGCTCCCTCCGTGCTTCCCTGAGCCCCCCACGGCAGCGCAATGTGCAGCGCTGCTGCGGGGGGCTCCTTTCCTGCAGGCCCCCGAATCCAAGATGGCGACGGGGGCCTTCGGGGGCCTGCAGGAAGCTGGCTTCCTCAGTGCCTGCAAAGCGCAGGCATGAGGAAGCCTTCGGCACTGCCTGTGACAGATCTCTGATCTGATGTCCCACCTGGGACTATGTAATAAAGTAAAAAAAAAATAAAAAAAAAGTGTAAAAATAATTTTAAAAAAATCGCTAAATAAATTAGTGAAAAAAAAAAAAATATTCCCCAATAAATTCATTTTTTGAAAATAAAAAAAAACAAAACAATAAAAGTACACATATTAGGTATCGCCGCGTCCGTAACAACCCGCCCTATAAAACTGTCCCATTAGTTAATCTCTTTAGCGAACCCCTTAAAAAATAAAAATAAAAAACGAAGCAAAAAATAATGATTTATTATCATACCGCCAAACAAAAAGTGTAATAATGCGCGATCAAAAAGACGCATATAAATATCCATGGTAACGCTGAAAACGTCATCTTGTCCCGCAAAAAACGAGCTGCAACACAGCATCATCAGCAAAAAAATAAAAAAGTTATAGCTCGCAGAATAAAGCGATGCAAAAATAATTATTTTTTATATAAAATAGTTTTCATTGCATAAAACCGACAAAACATAAAAAAACGACCTAAATGAGGTATCGCTGTAACCGTACTGACCCGAAGAATAAAACCGCTTTATCAATTTTACCGCACGTGGAACGGTGTAAGCGCACTCCCCCAAAAGAAATTCATGAAACACTGGTTTTTGTTCATTCTGCGTCCCAAAAATCAGAATAAAAAGCGATCAAAAAATGTCACGTGCCCGAAAATGGTACCAATAAAAACGTCAACTCGTCCCGCAAAAAATAAGACCTCACATGATTCGGTGTGTCAAAATACGGAAAAATTATAGCTCTCAATATGTGCTGATGCAAAAACTATTTTTACAATAAAAAGCATCTTTTAGCGTGCGACAGCTGCCAAACATAAAAACCGCCATAAATAGTAAATCAAACCCCCCGTTCTCACCCCCTCAGTTAGGGAAAAATAATAAAATAAAAAAAAATGTATTTATTTCCATTTTTCCATTAGGGCTAGGGTTAGGGCTAGGGTTAGGGTTAGGGTTAGGGCTAGGGTTAGGGCTAGGGTTAGGGTTAGGGCTGAGATTAGGGTTAGGGGTGTGTTGGGGTTTGGGTTGGAGTTAGAATTGGGGGTTTCCACTGTTTGGGCACATCAGGGGCTCTCCAAATGCAACATTGCATCTGATCTCAATTCCAGCCAATTCTGAGTTCAAAAAGTCATATGGTGCTCCTTCCCTTCCAAGCTCTGCCATGCGCCCAAACAGTGTTTTACCCCCAACATGTAGGGTATAAGCCTACTCAGGACAAATTGCAAAACAATTTTTGGGGTCCAATTTCTCCTGTTACTCTTAGGAAAATAAAAAATTGGGGGCAAAAATATCATTTTTGTGGAAAAAAATGATTTTTTTATTTTCATGCCCTGGCATTATAAACTTCTGTGAAGCCCTTGGGGGTTCAAAGTGCTCACCTCACATCTAGATAAGTTCCTTAGGGGGTCTAGTTTTCAAAATGGGGTCAATTGTGGGGGGTTTCCACTGTTTAGGTACATTAGGGGCTCTCCAAAGGCAACATGACACCCGCAGACCATTCCATCAATATCTGCATTCCAAAACGTCACTACTTCCCTTCCGAACCCCGACATGTGCCCATACAGTGGTTTTCTCCCACATATGGGGTATTAGCATACTCAGGACAAATTGGACAACAACTTTTGGGGTCCAATTTCTCCTGTTACCCTTGGGAAAATAAAAAAATGGTGACTAAAAGATCATGTTTGTGGAAAAAATACGAATTTTTTATTTTCACGCCCGGGCGTTATAAACTTCTGTGAAGCACTGGGGGGTTTAAAGTGCTCACCACACATCTAGATAAGTTCCTTGGGGGGTCTAGTTTACAAAATGGTGTCATTTGTGGGGGTTTCCACTGTTTTGGTACATCAGGGGTTTTCCAATCGCGACATGGTGTCCGATCTCAATTCCAGCCAAAAACGTCAAATGGCGCTGCTTCCCTTCCGAGCTCTGCCATGCGCCCAAATAGTGGTTTACCCCCACATGTGGGGTATCAGCGTACTCAGGACAAATTGCACAATAACTTTTAGGGTCCTGTTACCCTTGGGAAAATAAAACTTGGGGTGAAAAGATCATTTTTGTGGAAATAATATGATTATTTAATTGTACCGCTGTACGTTATAAACTTCTGTAAAGCCCTTGTGGGTTCAAAGTTCTCACCACATATCTAGATAAGTTCCTTGGGGGGTTTAGTTTCCAAAATGGGGTCACTTGTAGGGGGTTTCCACTGATTAGGTACATCAGGGACTCTCCAAACGTGACATGGCGTCCAATCTGAATTCCAGCCAATTTTGCATTGAAAAAGTCAAACGGCGCTCCTTCCATTCTGAGCTCTGCCATGCGCCGAAACAGGCATTCCCCCCCACATATCAGGTATCAGCGTACTCAGTACCAATTGCACAATAACTTTTGCAGTCCAATTTCTCCTGTTACCCTTGGTAAAATAAAAAAAATTGAACCTATTCATTTTTTTTAAATATTCAAAAAAATTCCTGTGACGCACCTAAAGGGTTAATAAACTTCTTGAATGTGGTTTTGAGCACCTTAAGGGGTGCAGTTTTTAGAATGGTGTCACTTTTGGGTATTTTCTATCATATAGACCCCTCAAAGTGGCTTCAAATGTGATGTGGTCCTAAAAATAAAATGGTGGTGTAAAAATGAGAAATCGCTGGTCAACTTTTAACCCTTATAACTTCCTAACAAAAAAAAATTTTGTTTCCAAAATTGTGCTGATGTAAAGTAAACATGTGGGAAATGTTAGTTATCAAGTTTTTTGTGTGCCGTATCTCTGTGATTTAAGGACATAAAAATTCAAAGTTGGAAAATTGCGAAATTTTCAAAATTTTCGCCAAATTTCCGTTTTTCTCACAAATAAACGCAAGTTATTTGAATGAAATTTTACCACTAACATGAAGTACAATATGTCATGAGAAAGCAATGTCAGAATCACCGGGATCCATGGAAGCGTTCCAGAGTTATGACCTCATAAAGGTACAGTGGTCAGAATTGTAAAAATTGGCCCGGTCATGAATGTGCAAACCACCCTTGGGGGTGAAGGGGTTAAAGGGGATGTCCAGCACTTTTCTACTTTTTTAAAAAATTACCCCCCTCCCAAAAGCAAACAAACAAGCATTCACCTGCCAAGCTTTATGCTTACAGATTTCAGGTCCCTCACTTAACCTTCTCTTCCGGCAATATTATTTCACCACTGCAGCCAATCTATGAACTCCTATGCAGTGATTGGCTGCAGCGGTCACAGGTCAGTATGAATGTAAACAGATGTATTGGGCAATATCTGGTCCTGGTATCTTAGCAGTTGCTGTATATAAAGCTCATCTTAGGACATGGACTCCTGGTCTTTTATGTCCCCGGCAATGTTCTTAAGGGACCGCACTGTAATATCTGATACTTTATCTGGTGTGAGCATCGCCTGTGCTCCTAATAAACCTTATTTATACCCCTCGAAGTAAACTTACGGTACTTTATCTTCAGGCCATCACTCATCGCTCTCTACAAACTTTTTGACACTCACAGTTTTGGGCTGTGAAACTTTGGCACCAAACTCAGAACATTTGCTGAAAAGTTGGACTCTCACCTTATAAATATTTGTTCCTTTGCTTTGGAGATTTTATATTTTATGACTTTTAATGTTTAAAGGAACTCTCTGGGAGAACAGCAGTCCTCTTTTATGAAGAAAGCTGGCTGACAACCAATATGACCACCATGACAACCCTCAGAGAGGTTGTCAGGTGGCCCAGATCTGCCTAATGACACAGTGATAGATCCCCGGTCCACGTGTCAGGAGCAGAAAGTCTGTGAGTGTGCATGCTCGTATCTGGGTGTTATCCGCATCCAGCTGGACGGCCGCCATATAAGTCTCCCGACCTCGCACCTGTCCTCAGATATAAGCCCTCAATCGATTGTAGCGCGGGTGACGGCAAGATCAGCTCCAGCGTCGCTGGCTGATTATCTAACCTGTTATTTCAATTGCAGTCATTCTGTCTTATGTCAATAACCATTAATCCCCCGGTAATGAAAAGTTCTACAACTTTCTGATAAACTTTGTGTGTCATATCCTTATGTGCTTGCTGTCAGTGAATTTAAAAAAAAAACAACGATATCGATCAAAAAAATTCACAGCTGATGATCTGATGATTGGCCACAATGGTATCCGGCAGGTATGGACTGGAGCTGAATTTTAGCCCTGGCATTTGAAATCACAGAGGCCCATGTTGTCCCCATTCCAAAGCTCCAGATGGGATATATTACTAATATTGGAACGGAAGGAGAAAAGCAAGTTTTACTACAAGATCAATATTTCTAATGATACCTGTGGCCTGCTGGGGTAAATGATGTCAGGTACTTTGTGCTCCATCACAACTCTTAACAGAATGGGTGTCTTGAGAACACCGATCCTGCTAACAATGTAGCTGCCAAGTGGCCCATGACCAGACAGGCCCTTCTGGCATTTGCCAGAATTGCCAGATAGCCAGTCCGGCCCTGGTATCCGGTACAGACAATCCTGTATGAGCTGAAAAGTGGGAAAAACAAACTGATACGTATTACATGGCTGATACATTGTGATAAATTGCCAGGACAGCAGATCACAACAAGAACTATCAGTATCTGCACTGGATACAATTGTAGCAAAATCTCATCTGTGGGAATGTAACATTTAGCTTATAGGTGTAAATCAGAAAGTTACCATTCACTGACAGCAAGCAGAGACTTACGGAACTGAACTTCTTACTATATCATTAAACTTTAAATCTACAAGATTAGAAAAATATGTCTATCTATTATCTATTTCTGTGATAACCCATTCAGAGTACCATACTCCCATTATTTTCCCATGACTTTCTCCCACAGTCCCATAGACAATGAATGGGGCAGTGACGTACATGAGCGGGTACCACTCCATTCTATTAAGGCATTCCAGAGCCCCATTCTCAGGGTGACTATTCAGCCTGGCAGGAGGACAGTGATGAGTTGCCATGTTGGAAATTACCCATGAATATGGCTGAAGATTCCAGATCTCCTTAGATCATGTGTATTTCTATTGTTGATCCAGTATGATTGAGCTGACGGCAATCTTTTAGGATTACCGTCAATTTTAATGTAAAACTACATAGAGATGATCTGTTGCTGAATAACACAAATGTAGCAGAGATGTGTTTGTCATGGTGACATCATCTGTGCTTTTGCATAGACCTGCAGATAAATTCAGTATATCCTCAATTAATAAGCATGTGCTCCGCACACTTAGCACTGCTACATCTAAAATAATTACTTTATAATGCAAAGACAGTTTAATAGTAACTAACATACCCGTCTAACTTCGTGGATGAGTTAAGGGTTAAGTTCGTCTCCATTGCAGCTGTAAAATCCTTGAAGTCATAGGATCTGTCAGTCTATGGTTCAGGGATGATCCCGGCAGACCGACTTTACGTAAACTTCACATTTCAAGAAAAAAAGTAAGAACATTTTTTTAAAGTTGCAATAATAACAGTGACCTTATATCCAGTGAACATCTGCATTTCCCCCGGTGTTAGGGATGACCATAATGTGGAGACAGATGAGTGCTGCCGGCTGACGGTTACAGCTCCTCTGCTTCTCTGCCTGCAGCCAGCAGTCACTTAAGTAAACTCATAGTTGGCTGACGTCAGATTTTCACAAAAGATACAAGTCAAAAAGAATAATAGAGAAGGAAATGTAAAGTGGCAGAGGCTGGCACTGCGCCAGATACGGGGAAATGCAATGTGTGCCAACAAGTGGGCAGAGACGTCTCGGTGAGTAACAAGCGCCTGCCCAATAAAGGGGGTCAGTACAAAAAGTGTCTACGGAACTTATGAAGATATCCTGGGGAATTGCATAAATATGTCTGAAATTACACATGTAGTTTTGAGCCAAAGCCAGAGGCAGAGGCATAGCTAGAGTCTGATGGGTCCCGTTGCAAAATTTTGACCTGTGTCCCCCTGCATGTTGGACCCTTGTAGCATTCTAAATCCTATAGGGAGATACATGACGCCCTCCATTATGCAGTAATGTCCCTCATCCTGGGCCCCTTCCAGGTACATATGCTCCATATCCTAAACCCATACCTGGCATATATGCTCCCAATCCTGGGCTCATTCCTGGTATATATGGCCCCCATCCTGGGTTCCTTCCTTGTATACATGTCCCCCATCCTGGTATATATCTCCCTCATCCTGATCCCATCCTGGTGTACATGTCCTCCATCCTGGTATATATGTCCCTAATCCTGGGTATACTCCCTGTATATATGCCTTTGATCCTGTGTTCCTTCTTGGTATATATCTCCCTCATCCTGACCCCATCCTGGTATATATGTCCCCCATTTTAGTATATATCTCCCTCATCCTGACCCCATCCTGGTATATATGTCCCCCATTCTAATATATATCTCCCTCATCCTGGCCCCATCCTGGTATATATGTCCCCCATTCTAATATATATCTCCCTCATCCTGGCCCCATCCTGGTATATATGTCCCCCATCGTCGTATATATGCACCCCATCCTGTCATTAAATATTAGACAAAGATAACACAAGTAAACACAAAATGCAGTTTTTTTAAATAAAGAACTTTATTATTAAGGGAAAAAGAAATCCAAACCTAGAGGGCCCTGTGTGAAAAAGTGGTAACCCCCCTTTAAGGCTGAGTTCACACGTGGCGTTTTTTTCGCGTTTCCGCGGCTGTTTTAACCGCGCGATTTTGCCGCGAAAACGCGAAAAATAAGCATCCCATGCATTCCTATGGGATTCCGCAATGCTGTGCTAATGCTGCGGTTTTTACCGCGGCGGAATCGCTTCGCGGTAAAAACCGCAGCATGCTCATTATTTTGCGGAATCGCGGCGATCCCGCACCCATAGGAATGCATTGTTCCGCTTACTTCCCGCATGTGGCTGTGCACAACATGCGGAAAGTAAGCAGAACAATTGCGGATGGTACCCACGGTCCGGAGGAGAGGAGACTGTCCTCCGGGCTTTGGGTACCATATGCCTGTAAAAAATAGAATTTAAAAATAAAAAATATTGTTATTCTTACCTTCCGGCGTCCCGCGCAGCCTTTCCGCTTCTCTTCACGCTCCCGTTCCCAGTAGTCCTTTGCGAAAATGCCCGCGATGGCGTCCGTTCTCGCGGGATCGCGAAGTCTCGTGGTCATTCGCGCGACGTCATCGCAAATAACCGCGAGACGTCGCGATCCCGCGAGAACTGACATCATCATGGGCATTTTCGCAAAGGATTACTGGGAACGGATGCGCGGGACGTCGGAGGGTAAGAATAACACTATTTTTTATTTTTTTTTACATTTTATCTTTTACTATTGATGCCGCATAGGCGGCCTCAGTAGTAAAAAGTTGGTCACACTCGTCAAACACTATGTTTGACAAGTGTGACCAACCTGTCAATCAGTTCTCCAAGCGATGCTACAGATCGCTTGGAGAACGCTAGCATTTTGCAAGCTAATTACGCTTGCAAAATGCTAGTTTTTCCGCGGGGAAAATCACGGGAATTTAAAATGCGATTTTCCCGCGGACTGGAATTCCGGAATTCTCGAGGTAAATTCCGTGAGAGTTCCGGTACGTGTGCACTTAGCCTAAAACATAAAACTGTGGTTTATCACATCTTTGGGAAGCTGAGTCCTAAACGACATCCAGGCCTGATTGCCACACCTATTCTCAATGAAGAAATCACTTAAGGCTATGTGCCCACGTTGCGTTTAATTCCGGACAATGAAAACCGGACTCCTTCCCAGAAATCGCGCTTTTTTTTCCTCGCGATTTTACCGCGATTATGATCGCGATTTTGCCGCGATTTTCGCGTGCGATATTCAAGCACTTTCCAAGCGATTTGAAGCAGCGCTTGGAATGTGATTGACAGGTTGGTCACACTCGTCAAATATAGTGTTTGACAAGTGTGACCAGGTTTTTACTATTGAGGCCGCCTATGCGGCATCAATAGTAAAAGAAAGAATGTAAAAAATAATAAAAAAAATAAAAAATCGGGGTATATTTACCTTCCGACGTCCAGCGCAGTCTCAGCGACGCTCCCGTTCCCAGCGATGCCTTGCGAGACCTGTGATGACGTTGGTCTCGCATTGCTATAGTGATCTCACGAGACCGCTAGAGTCACGCGAGACTACGTCATTACAGGACCTTGCCGCAAGGCATTACTGGGAACGCTGAGGCCCGGGACGGCAGCGCGGGACGTCGGAAGGTAAATATACCCCGATTTTTTATTCTTTTTTTACAGGGGTATAGTACCCAGGGCCTGGAGGACAGTCTCCTTTCCTCCACACCGTGGGTACCAACCGCACATGAGACGCTTAACTTCCCGCATGGTGGGCATAGCCACATGCGGGAAGTAAGCGATTCTCATGCATTCCTATGGGTGCGGAATCGCGGCAATTCTTTGCGATTCCGCACAAAAGAATGAGCATGCTGCGATTTTTTCCGCGATGCGATTCCGCTACGGAAAAAAGCGCAGCATTAGCACAGCATGTGCGGAATGCCATAGGAATGCATGGGGTGCATTCTGTACAAGATTTTTAAACATTTTCGCAGCATTTTCACGCCGAAAATCGTGGCAAAAACGCTTAAAAATCGCATCGTGGGCACACAGCCTAAATAAATCCTGCCTGACAAAGTGAAGTATGCCAAAAGATCCTCAAAAGATAGACATCATGCCATGATCCAAAGAAATTCTGGAACTCTGGAGGCCAGGTGATTCAAATTTCTCAGCTGTTTAAAAAATCCAGCCTCCTCTAAAATTGTACCGAAAATAACAGCCATAGGATCTTCTAAGCAGCTGCCTTGCACTCTGAAAATGAAAATGGTGGAAGCCCAAAGGCAGAAGGCTATAAGAACATAGCAAAACATTTTCAAGTTGCCCTTTCTTCAGTTTGAAATGTAATTATGAAATGGCAGTTTACAGGAACAGTGGAGGTCAAGATAACGTCTGGAACACGAAGCAATATTTCATTGAGAGTTGTTAGTACGATTCCTAGAGAGGCAAATCATAACCCCCACTTGACTGCAAATGACCGTCACAAAGGTCTAGCAGACTCTGGAGTTGTGGTAGATTGTTCTACTGTTCAGAGGCACTTTCACTAATATGGCCTTCATGGAAGAGTCATTAGAAGAAAACCTCTCCTGTGTCATCATCATAAAATTCAGCATTAGAAGTATGCAAACTAACATCTGAACAATCCTGACGCATTTTGTAAATAAGGCATGTGGACATTGAGGTTAAAATACAACGCTTTGGCCACAATGATCAAAGGTATTTGTGGAGAAAAAAGGGCACAGAATTTCAGGAAAAGTACATCTCGCCAATCATGGATCAGTCATGTTGCAGCCAAAGGCATGGGGAACATTTTAAAGGTAGAGAAAATAATGAATTCAATGAAATTTAAACAATTTCTTGATACTAACATACCATCTGTAAAAAATCTGAAGTTGAAAAGAGAATGGCTTCGTCAAATGGAGAATGATCCTAAACACATGGCAAAATTAACAATAGATGACCTAGAAAGGTGCAAGCTGAAAGTTATACAATGGCCCCCACAGTCCCTTGATCTGAACATCATTGAAAATTTGTGGCTAGACCTCGAAATAGCAGTTCATACAAGACAACCTTGGAATCTCATAGAACTAGAATAATTTTCCAAGGAAGAATGGATGAAAATTCCTCAAACAAGAATTGAAAGACTATTAGATTGCTACAAAAGGCGTTTACAAGCTGTGATATTTGCAAAATGGGGTGCCCAGGATACTAAGCATGCAGTTTGCCCAAAACTTTTCCATTGGCCCATTTTTCTTTGTGTAATTTTCAAAATGTAAAAAATGACATTTTTTGCCTAAAATACAAAGTAAATGTGTCATCTTGCTTAACTGTTCACAATAACAGTAATTTTGACTGGGGTGGCCAAACTTTTACATACCACTATATGTCCCCATCCAAGTACACATGTCCCATCCTGAGCTTCTTCTTGATATACACTACCATTCAAAAGTTTGGGGTCACCCAGACAATTTTGTGTTTTCCATGAAAACTCATACTTTTATTAATCAAATGAGTTGCCAAATGAATTTAAAATCTAGTCCAGACATTGACAAGGTTAGAAAAAAAGATTTTTATTTGAAATAATAATTTTCTCCTTCAAACTTTGCTTTCGTCAAAGAATGCTCCCTTTGCAGCAATTACAGCATTGTAGACTTTTGGCATACTAGCAGTTAATTTGCTGAGGTAATCTGTAGAAATTTCACCCCATGTTTCCAGAAGCCCCTCCCACTAGTTGGTTTGGCTTGATGGGCACTTTTTGGTACCATACGGTCAAGCTGCTCCCACAACAGCTTAGTGGGGTTGAGATCTGGTAACTGCGCTGGCCACTCCATTACAGATAGAATACCAGCTGCTTGCTTCTTCCCTAAATAGTTCTTGCATAATTTGGAGGTGTGCTTTTGGTTATTGTCCTGTTGTAGGATGAAATTGGCTCCAATCAAGCACTGTCCACACGGTATGGCATGGCGTTGCAAAATGGAGTGATAGCCTTCCTTATTCAAAATCCCTTTTACCTTGTACAAATCTCCCACTTTACCAGCACCAAAGCAACCCCAGACCATCACATTACCTCGACCATGCTTAACAGATGGCGTCAGGCACTCTTCCAGCATTTTTTCAGCTCTTCAGCATCTCACAAATGTTCTTCTGTGTGATCCAAACACCTCAAACTTGGATTCCTGTCCATAACACTTTTTTCCAATCTTCCTCTGTCCAATGCCTGTGTTCTTTTGCCCATATTAATCTTTTCCTTTTATTAGCCAGTCTCAGATATGGCTTTTCTTTCCCACTCTGCCCTGAAGGCCAGCATCCCGGAGTCACATCTCCAATGCAGATGTTGACACTGGCGTTTTGTGTCTACTATTTAATGAAGCTGCCAGTTGAGGACCTGTGAGTGGTCGATTTCTCAAACTACAGACTCTAATGTACTTGTTGCTTAGTTGTGCAGTGGGGCCTCCCACTTCTCTTTCAACTCTGGTTAGAGCCTGTTTGTGCTCTCCTCTGAAGGGAGAATGTGGTGCCCCCATGAGTATGGTCGCCACAGTGGCATTGCCTTCCTCCAGGGAGGGTGATGTCATGCTTGGAAGCAAGGAAGGGTCTCTCTCGCAGTTAACCTATACATGCAACACAGTTCCACTTCAGGCCAGCAGGGGGAACTCTGAACCGGAATTGAAGGGAGGAGTGCGCTCTGAGGGCCAAGAGGAAGGAGTGGTCAGATAGTGTGAGGAGGGCCACGTGTGTAGACATGTGGAGAGAAGCTGGAGGTTTAGCTGAGGAAAGAGAGCTCCCTCCCAGTGAGAGCGCATGATCTGGAGCCTGGTCCCCACGGTTGTATGGATACTGAAGGTCCTGCAACAGACACCAGAGGAGTAGGAGGCTGTAAATGCTCTATTTCCAACTAAGACTCGGAGGCACAACAGCCACGGGTGAGCCAAGAGAGATAGAGGGCTACAGCTGTCTGCCATATGAGGTAGTTCTAAGAGATGATAAGAAGGAGGAACTTCAGTGTAACAATGTACTGCATGTACCTCAAGCCAGCGCTAGGAAGGAGACTACACAACCCATCTGATAGAGAGATCCCTGAGTTGCTTCCAGGCTAGCCTGCTCCTGTGCCATCTGTAATCAGGACGCTGGACTGCATTTGCCAAGTAAAGGTAAAGAAATTGCACCCCGCTGTGTCTTTGCTTCCTACCCTTCCGGCACTGCTACATCCCCGTGCCAACCACATCTACACTGCCCTGGGACTACAGCTTCACCTGTGGGGAGCTTTTACATCTTTGCTGCACCATACCATCAGTCCCAGTGGAGCTACATGCAGCGTCGGCTTAACATCTCACTTGCTGAACACCACAGGTGGTGTCACAAACTATTCATTTAATCAACTACATTCCACCATTCAATCTCCCCCATTACTTGGGCGCCCAGGGCCACGGACCGGGTCACCGCTGCTGTGACACATCCCGCTGACACCGGCCCGGTACCAAGTACCCCACAGCCCTGGGAGGGCGACCCAACTTGGCGTTACGAACAGGATTACGGAGCCCGGTATCCCCGGGTCCTGTGTGCCAGAGACTGTTGTGTGCTATAGACTGTGCGAAATAGGCACATCCTTATTGGACAGCTAGCGGGTGCAGCACAGAGAGAGGTGAAAGCCTGGCAGGACACTGACAAAGAGACTGTTAAAAAGATTCTAGCCAAGCTGAGAAGCACCTTTGACACTCGCACTGCAGCTGAAATCAAGATGTGATTCTTTGGATGTAAGCAGAAAACGCAGGACAGTATAAGGGACTATGCTCTTAAACTGCAGGAGGCGCTGTGAGCAGTTAAGCAAGTTGATCCTGACAGTGTGAAGGAGGAAGATAAACTGTTAAAGGAGCAGTTCATTGAAGGACTCCTATCCAGTACCCACAGAGGACAGTTGCGTATCATAACCCTGCAAAACCCTGATCTGGACTTTGCTGATTTTAAGGACAGGGCTATTTGGGTCCTGCAGGAATCAACTGTCAGCCGTCCAGCGCCCCCTAGGCGCCCAGCGATCACCTACCATCAGGAAGCAACATCTTTCCCTTCCATCCCTGTGGAGGCTGATGCACAGACTCTGGGTAAAGATCCAAAAGAAGAGCTGCGTCTTCAGGTCCAGGAGTTGACCAAAGGTATGGCTGCACTTACTAAAACCATGCAGTCCCTGCAGGTGTCCTCCAAAGAGAAGATCCAGCTTGCTTCCAGTCCAGAGGATGTCCCATGGCTCCGGAAGAAAAGAACTCCGCCACTCCGAGGAAGGAACAACGACCGCTATGACCAGAACAGACGTCCCATCTGTCATCGCTGCTACAAGGCAGGTCATCTTGCAAGATTTTGTCCTTTAAACCAGCAACCCCTGGGGCAGAGGGCCAACCCCCAGGAGTAGGACCACAAGGCCCAAGGAACTGGCGAGCCAAGTATGTTGGAGGGAGACCAATCCTTCCAGTGGTGATTGACGGCATCCCCATGAACGCTTTGCTGGACACTGGCTCCCAGGTGACCACTATGCCCTATATCCTTTATAAGAGGTATTGGCCTGACTCTGAACTCACCCGTGGCCCATCTGGTGAACTAACAGTAGTTGCCAGTAAGGTTGTGTCCACACAGCGTTTTTTTTCGCGGTTTTGCCTCGTGGATTTGCCAAAAAAATCCATGGGAAAAGCGCGAAAAAGAAGCTTCCTATTTATTTCTATGCATTTAGCACTTTTTGTGCACATTGATGCGTTTTTTACCGTGAAAAAAACGCATTGTGGTAAAAAACGCAGCATGCTAATTAATTTCACGTTTTTTTCCGCGTTTCTGGCTTTTTCCATGTGTCTAGAAACCGCATGCAAAGAAACACGGTGAAAACGTGCAGAAAAAAACGCGCGGTTTCTGGGAAGGGAGTCCTGTTTTTCAGCAGAAAATTTCTGCTATGTGTGCACTTAGCCTTATGGTCTGTCTTTACCACAAGTGGGATGTAAAGAAATTACTGTTAAAGTGGGGAGGGTGGAGTTAAAATCTCAAGGTATGATAGTTGTGGATATTGATCGACGAGAATGTAATCCCATGGTGACTCTTGGTACAAATGTAATTGAAAATTGTCTTTCCGAGGTTATTGTCTAGTTGCATCAGGTGACTGAGACTGCTGGTTCCAGTGAACAACGAGTCCTGCAGAAGGAGATCAAGGCCCTGATGCAAAGACAACAGGTAGAACTCTCTGGCGGAGAAATTGGCAGTGTCAGAGTGAGTGACCCCTTCCCCATTGAAATACCCCCCAGATGTGAAATGTTGATTTGGTGTCGGGCAGCCATAGGCCTCAGAGGGAAGGATTACCAGGCACTGGTAGAACCAGTATATTCTGATAGCAGGCCCACTGTCCTGACAGCCAGAGGGGTGGTTGATGTACGTAAAGGGAGAGTACCTGTACGCCTTTTGAATTGTGGGGAGGAGGAGGCCACAATACCTCAGTACGCCACAGTTGCTAAGCTGCTCACTGTTAATAACAACTCTTTGCAGGCAGCAGAGCCCTTGGTCTCATCCGATCAGGTGGAGGACAATGGCACCGTGAAGCAAATGGAGGAGTGGTGCCAGCAACTGCAGGTGGGGACTGACTCTACACCTTCATACCAGAAAAATGGGGTTTACAGAGCGACACAAGAATATGAGCGGGTATTCAGTAAACACCCACTAGATTTGGGGCAAGGGAAAGGGGTTCAAAATCATATCCCCACTGGAGATCATCCACCCATTAAAGAAAGGTACCGGCCCATACCCCCAACACAATACCAATGTGCCAAAGGTATGTTGAGAGAGATGAAGGAAGCAGGGGTTATCAGAGATAGTTGTAGCCCTTGGGCAGCTCCAACAGTTTTTGTAAAGACAAAAGATGGTACCATGAGAATGTGTGTTGATCACAGGAAAATTAACAGCATTACACATAAAGATGCCTACCCAATTGAAGAGTCATTAGCTGCACTTAAAACTGCTAACTACTTCTCCACCTTTTATGTCACTAGTGGGTATTGGCAGGTTCCCGTGGCAGAGGTAGACAAGGAGAAAACAGCATTTACCACCCCAATGGGTCTCTGTGAGTTCAACTATATGCCATTCGGGCTCTGCACCACCCCAGGAACATTTCAACGGCTGATGGAGTGCTGCCTGGGACACATGAACTTTGAGACAGTCCTGTTGTACCTTGATGATGTCATTGCTTTCTCCAAGAATTATGAAGATCATCTGGAGCACCTGGCTGAGGTGTTTGAAGCGTTGTCCAATTTTGGCCTAAAGGTGAAGCCTTCCAAATGCCACCTCCTGAAGCCCAAGGTACAGTACCTCGGTCATGTAGTGAGTGCAGAAGGTGTGGCACCAGATCCTGACAAAGTCACAGTCATCTGGGACTGGCCGAAGCCCAGCAACCTCCATGAAGTACGTCAATTCCTCGGGTTGGTAGGCTACTACCGAAGGTTCATCAAAGGCTTCACTTAAATAGCCACTCCTATGCAAAATCTTCTGGTGGGACAGTCCAAGAAGGCCAAACAGAAAAGTTCCACCTTTGAATGGACTGAGGAGTTGGAGAGATCCTTCACAGACTGAAGATGGCTCCCACAGGAGATGAAGTACTGGCCTACCCAAATTATGACAGCCCTTTGTGTTGTATACTGATGCCAGCAACGTGGGACTTGGAGCAGTACTGTCACAGGTACAGAATGGCAAAGAAAGAGTGATCTCCTATGCCAGCAGGAAGCTTCGTCCCACTGAAAGGACTACTACTGCTACAACTTCTGTTCCTTCAAGCTGGAGTTCTTGGCCATAGTCTGGGCTGTGACGGAAAGATTCAAGCATTACCTAGCTTCAGCCAAGTTTACCATCTTCACGGAAAACAACCCGTTGACTCACTTGGACACTGCATAACTAGGTGCACTAGAGCAGCGATGGATGGCTCGGCTGTCTAACTATGAGTTTCCCATCAAGTACCGAGCAGGGCACAAGAATGCCAATGCTGATGCGCTGTCCAGAATGCCTAATCTGCCAGATGCAGGAGAAGACCCTGAGGCTCTTGAAGAGATGGCGTTATCTCCCTTCCACCGGCCAATCGCGGCCCAACGTGCCCAAGGAGTGAGAAACAGAAGGTCTGGCTTGAAAGAGGTCACCCTAAATCCATTGCCCCATCATGACTGGGCAGAAACTCAGGATAATGACCCTGCAGTCCGCCTGGTGAAGGAGCTACTGTCACAAGCTGACTCACGCCCAGAGTCGAATGCTCCTGAGGAAACCCAGCAGTTGTGGAAGGAAAGAGGCCTGCTGTTCATTTATGAAGGAAAACTGTGTCGGAGGAGTATCAATGCCCGCACTCATGAGCTGGTTTGGCAGGTGATAATCCCAAAGAGAGGCATCAATGGTCTTGGAAGCATACCACAATGGAGCTGGACACTTCGGATGGAAGAAGTTGGAAGCATTGCTCCGGGAGAGATTCTACTGGACTGGTATGAGGAAAGCCATTGAAAAGTGGTGCCGGGAGTGTAGACAATGTAACCTGCGCAGAAAGGATCGAGACAGCCAGAGAGCTCCTCTGCAGCCAATAGTGACCAAGCAACCACTCGAGTTGGTTGCCCTGGACCATGTGAAGTTGGTCCCAAGCCGGTCGGGCTACATCTATGCTCTTACCATCATGGACCACTACTCAAGATTCCTGGTAGTTGTGCCTGTCAAAGATCAAACAGCCAGGACAGCAGCCAGAGCCTTTCAACAGAACTTCTGTAGACCACATGGATATCCTGAGCGAGTGCTTACAGAAGGCAGAAGTGTTCCAGGAATTCTGTAACTTGTATGGTTGTAAGAAAATCCGGACAACACCATACCACCCACAGACCAATGGCATGTGTGAGAAGATGAACCAGGTGGTGATCGAACTGCTGAAAACCTTGCCTTTGGAGGAGAGGAATCTGTGGCCAGAAAAGTTGCCAGATCTGGTGGACCTCTACAACAACATTTCTGTGAATTCCACCAACTGCACTCCAGCCTACATAATGAGAGCAAGGCCTGGTAAGCTGCCTATTGATTTGGATATGGGAGTCCTGACACCTGAAGTGACATCACCAGATGCTGACTGGGATACAGAGAGGCAGCAACAGTACAGAAGAGTACAAGAGTGTGTGGAGAAGAGTCTAGCTCAGGCATGACAAAATCAAGAAAGGCACTACAATCAGCATGCACCTGCAGTTCCCTTGTCACCAGGTGAACAAGTCCTCAAGAGGAAAAGAAGACTGCATAAGCTGGATGATCAATGGGAAGCTGAACCCTATACCATTCTACCCTCAAACTTTGACAATACCAAGGTGTGCCTTATTAGTAAAGATGGAGGAGAAACCTCAGCAGCAGTATCAAGGGATCATTTGAAATTATGCCCTGACCAGTTAAGAGAAAGAATGGAAGAAGAAGATAACTTCCAACCCATAGAAGAAGAAAAGGTCAGCACCATACTTGGAGAATTCCCTGCAAATTGGACTAAAGTAAATGATGCAATAGTGGTGCCAGTGTTGACCTTTCCCCAGTTGGTAGCACAGGAAGAAGTGACTCAAGAAAATACTGAAGATCAGGAAAATCAGGCAGCAGAAGCCACACCAGCAGTGGAGCCGGAGAGTCCTCACCCTGCCAGTGGTGAATCTGTTATACCCATGGTGAGTCTAAGAGTTCGCAGACAATCTAGTATCCCTGTGCCATGCAGAACCACCAGTAGTGTATCCAGTACATTACACACTGCACCAGTAGTTAGCCCCAGACAACCAGTGTTACGCAGGTCTACCCGTACTACATAAAGTATACCACCTATCAGATATCGTATATAGCAAAGTAAATGTAAATGTTGAAATTGTGTATATATGTAACTGTTCTCAAGTTTTGTGCCTACAGGTAATCTGTAAGAGTTTCCTTTGAATTTGGCAGTTTTGTTTTATGGACATTGTACCACAGGACTTGTGTGGGCACCAATTTGTATATAGTTCACCAATTGCCCAGGAATGGATCATGGACATTGATGCTTGGACTTATCATCATAGGACTGTTTTTGGAGCTTTTGGTTTTTGTACATTTTTCATTTTTTTAAATCTTGTAACCTTCATACTGTTTACATGTTTATATATTTTCATCAGCCCAGGAGTGCTGACTTGCACTGGGGGGAATGTGGCACCCCCATGAGTATGGTCGCCACAGTGGCATTGCCTTCCTCCAGGGAGGGTGATGTCATGCTTGGAAGCAAGGAAGGGTCTCTCTCGCAGT
Organism: Dendrobates tinctorius; assembly: GCF_039654945.1. Classification (NCBI taxonomy): domain Eukaryota; kingdom Metazoa; phylum Chordata; class Amphibia; order Anura; family Dendrobatidae; genus Dendrobates; species Dendrobates tinctorius. Next base: position 38,724,961 of record NW_027361696.1, on the reverse strand, counting down.
TAACCTATACATGCAACACAGTTCCACTCCAGGCCAGCAGGGGGGACTCTGAACCGGAATTGAAGGGAGGAGTGCTCTCTGAGGGCCAAGAGGAAGGAGTGGTCAGTTAGTGTGAGGAGGGCCACGTGTGTAGACATGTGGAGAGAAGCTGGAGGTTTAGCTGAGGAAAGAGAGCTCCCTCCCAGTGAGAGCGCATGATCTGGAGCCTGGTCTCCACGGTTGTATGGATACTGAAGGTCCTGCAACAGACACCAGAGGAGTAGGAGGCTGTAAATGCTCTATTTCCAACTAAGACTCGGAGGCACAACAGTGACGGGTGAGCCAAGAGAGATAGAGGGCTACAGCTGTCTGCCATATGAGGTAGTTCTAAGAGACGATAAGAAGGAGGAACTTCAGTGTAACAATGTACTGCATGTACCTCAAGCCAGCGCTAGGAAGGAGACTACACAACCCATCTGATAGAGAGATCCCTGAGTTGCTTCCAGGCTAGCCTGCTCCTGTGCCATCTGTAATCAGGACCCTGGACTGCGTTTGCCAAGTAAAGGTAAAGAAATTGCACCCCGCTGTGTCTTTGCTTCCTACCCTTCCGGCACTGCTACATCCCCGTGCCAACCACATCTACACTGCCCTGGGACTACAGCTTCACCTGTGGGGAGCTTTTACATCTTTGCTGCACCATACCATCAGTCCCAGTGGAGCTACATGCAGCGTCGGCTTAACATCTCACTTGCCGAACACCACAGGTGGCGTCACGAACTATTCATTTAATCAACTACATTCCACCATTCAATCTCCCCCATTACTTCGGCGCCCAGGGCCACAGACCGGGTCACCGCTGCTGTGACACATCCCGCTGACACCGGCCCGGTACCAAGTACCCCACAGCCCTGGGAGGGCGACCCAACTTGGCGTCACGAACAGGATTACGGAGCCAGGTATCCCCGGGTCCTGTGTGCCAGAGACTGTTGTGTGCTATAGACTGTGTGCGAAATTGGCACCATTGACGCCATTATCCTGCTGATTGGCGCGCGGGAAGAAAAGGGGCAGGCCATCGCTGGCGGAGCCTGTCGCAGAGCGCGAAGAAGTGAAGTGCCGCGCGGGAAGAGAGGACAGCGCGCGAGAAGGGGAGGAGTTGAGGCCTACACCCGGTAAGCCGCTCAACCCCGGGGCCTGGCAACCATTAACTAGGGGGGAAGAGAATGTCTGTGACATGCAGCAATGCAGCGGCGGACGCCGCCGCCAAACCCTCAGCGCCGCAAGGAGTAGCGCCCGCCACAGAGGTCCCCATAATGCCGCTGTCCATGCCCTAACTTCCTGTGAGTGGCCTGGCTACCGCAGTACTCGGGTGAGTCACATACCCTGAGTTAATTTAAAGAGAGACTGTGCAGTTTGTTTAAAGTTAACCCTCTGTCTGTAAGCCAAAAAGTGAACATCCTTATTGGACAGCTAACGGGTGCAGCACAGAGAGAGGTGAAAGCCTGGCAGGACACAGACAAAGACTGTCAAAAAGATTCTAGCCAAGCTGAGAAGCATCTTTGACATCTTTGATGTAAGCAGAAAACGCAGGACAGTATAAGGGACTAGGCTCTTAACCTGCAGGAGGCGCTGTGAGCAGTTAAGCAAGTTGATCCTGACAGTGTGAAGGAGGAAGATAAACTGTTAAAGGAGCAGTTCATTGAAGGACCCCTATCCAGTACCCACAGAGGACAGTTGCGCATCATAACCCTGCAAAACCCTGATCTGGACTTTGCTGATTTTAAGGACAGGGCTATTTGGGTCCTGCAGGAATCAACTGTCAGCCGTCCAGCGCCCCCTAGGCGCCCAGCGATCACCTACCATCAGGAAGCAACATCTTTCCCTTCCATCCCTGTGGAGGCTGATGCACAGACTCTGGGTAAAGATCCAAGAGAAAAGACAGATCCAACAGAAGAGCTGCGTCTTCAGGTCCAGGAGTTGAGCAAGGGTATGGCTGCACTTACTAAAACCATGCAGTCCCTGCAGGTGTCCTCCAAAGAGAAGATCCAGCTTGCTTCCAGTCCAGAGGATGTCCCATGGCTCCGGAAGAGGAGAACCCCGCCACTCCGAGGAAGGAACAACGACCGCTATGACCAGTACGGACGTCCCATCTGTCGTCGCTGCTACAAGGCAGGTCATTTTGCAAGATTTTGTCCTTTAAACCAGCAACCCCTGGGGCAGAGGGCCAACCCACAGGAGTAGGACCACAAGGCCCAAGGAACTGGTGAGCCAAGTTTGTTGGAGGGAGACCGATCCTTCCAGTGGTGATTGACGGCATCCCCATGAACGCTTTGCTGGACACTGGCTCCCAGGTGACCACTATGCCCTATATCCTTTATAAGAGGTATTGGCCTGACTCTGAACTCACCCGTGGCCCAACTGATGAACTAACAGTAGTTGCCAGTAAGGTTGTGTTCACACACAACGTTTTTTTCGCGGTTTTGCCTCGTGGATTTGCCAAAAAATCCACGGGAAAAGCGCGAAAAAGAAGCTTCCCATTTATTTCTATGCATTTAGCACTTTTTGTGCACATTGATGCGTTTTTTACCGTGAAAAAACCGCATTGTGGTAAAAAACGCAGCATGCTCATTAATTTCACGTTTTTTTCCGCGTTTCTGGCTTTTTCCATGTGTCTAGAAACCGCATGCAAAGAAACACGGTGAAAACGTGCAGAAAAAAACGCGCGGTTTCTGGGAAGGGAGTCCTGTTTTTCAGCAGAAAATTTCTGCTATGTGTGCACTTAGCCTTATGGTCTGTCTTTACCACAAGTGGGATGTAAAGAAAATACTGTTAAAGTGGGGAGGGTGGAGTTAAAATCTCAAGGTATGATAGTTGTGGATATTGATCGACGAGAATGTAATCCCATGGTGACTCTTGGTACAAATGTAATTGAAAATTGTCTTTCCGAGGTTATTGTCTAGTTGCAACAGGTGACTGAGACTGCTGGTTCCAGTGAACAACGAGTCCTGCAGAAGGAGATCAAGGCCCTGATGCAAAGACAACAGGTAGAACTCTCTGGCGGAGAAATTGGCAGTGTCAGAGTGAGTGACCCCTTCCCCATTGAAATACCCCCCAGATGTGAAGTGTTGATTTGGTGTCGGGCAGCCATAGGCCTCAGAGGGAAGGATTACCAGGCATTGGTAGAACCAGTATATTCTGATAGCAGGCCCACTGTCCTGACAGCCAGAGGGGTGGTTGATGTACGTAAAGGGAGAGTACCTGTATGCCTTTTGAATTGTGGGGAGGAGGAGGCCACAATACCTCGGTACGCCACAGTTGCTAAGCTGCTCACTGTTAATAACAACTCTTTGCAGGCAGCAGAGCCCTTGGTCTCATCCGATCAGGTGGAGGACAATGGCACTGTGAAGCAGATGGAGGAGTGGTGCCAGCAACTGCAGGTGGGGACTGACTCTACACCTTCATACCAGAAAAATGGGGTTTACAGAGTGACACAAGAATATGAGCGGGTATTCAGTAAACACCCACTAGATTTTGGGCAAGCAAAAGGGGTTCAAAATTATATCCCCACTGGAGATCATCCACCCATTAAAGAAAGGTACCGGCCCATACCCCCAACACAATACCAATGTGCCAAAGGTATGTTGAGAGAGATGAAGGAAGCAGGGGTTATCAGAGACAGTTGTAGCCCTTGGGCAGCTCCAACAGTTTTTGTAAAGACAAAAGATGGTACCATGAGAATGTGTGTTGATCACAGGAAAATTAACAGCATTACACATAAAGATGCCTACCCAATTGAAGAGTCATTAGCTGCACTTAAAACTGCTAACTACTTCTCCACCTTTTATGTCACTAGTGGGTATTGGCAGGTTCCCGTGGCAGAGGTAGACAAGGAGAAAACAGCATTTACCACCCCAATGGGTCTCTGTGAGTTCAACTATATGCCATTCGGGCTCTGCACCACCCCAGGAACATTTCAACGGCTGATGGAGTGCTGCCTGGGACACATGAACTTTGAGACAGTCCTGTTGTACCTTGATGTCATTGCTTTCTCCAAGAATTATGAAGATCATCTGGAGCACCTGGCTGAGGTGTTTGAAGCCTTGTCCAATTTTGGCCTAAAGGTGAAGCCTTCCAAATGCCACCTCCAGAAGCTCAAGGTACAGTACCTCGGTCATGTAGTGAGTGCAGAAGGTGTGGCACCAGATCCTGACAAAGTCACAGTCATCCGGGACTGGCCTAAGCCCAGCAACCTCCATGAAGTACGTTAATTCCTCGGGTTGGTAGGCTACTACCGCAGGTTCATCAAAGGCTTCACTTAAATAGCCACTCCTATGCAAAATCTTCTGGTGGGACAGTCCAAGAAGGCCAAACAGAAAAGTTCCACCTTTGAATGGACTGAGGAGTTGGAGAGATCCTTCACAGACTGAAGATGGCTCCCACAGGAGATGAAGTACTGGCCTACCCAAATTATGACCAGCCCTTTGTGTTGTATACTGATGCCAGCAACGTGGGACTTGGAGCAGTACTGTCACAGGTACAGAATGGCAAAGAAAGAGTGATCTCCTATGCCAGCAGGAAGCTTCGTCCCACTGAAAGGACTACTACTGCTACAACTGTTCCTTCAAGCTGGAGTTCTTGGCCATAGTCTGGGCTGTGACGGAAAGATTCAAGCATTACCTAGCTTCAGCCAAGTTTACCATCTTCACGGACAACAACCCGTTGACTCACTTGGACACTGCATAACTAGGTGCACTAGAGCAGCGATGGATGGCTCGGCTGTCTAACTATGAGTTTCCCATCAAGTACCGAGCAGGGCACAAGAATGCCAATGCTGATGCGCTGTCCAGAATGCCTAATCTGCCAGATGCAGGAGAAGACCCTGAGGCTCTTGAAGAGATAGAGTTACCTCCCTTCCACCGGCCAATCGCGGCCCAACGTGCCCAAGGAGTGAGAAACAGAAGGTCTGGCTTTAAAGAGGTCACCCTAAATCCATTGCCCCATCATGACTGAGCAGAAACTCAGGATAATGACCCCGCAGTCCACCTGGTGAAGGAGCTTCAGTCACAAGCTGACTCACGCCCAGAGTCGAATGCTCTTGAGGAAACCCAGCAGTTGTGGAAGGAGAGAGGCCTGCTGTTCATTTATGAAGGCAAGCTGTGTCGGAGGAGTATCAATGCCCGCACTCATGAGCTGGTTTGGCAGGTGATAATCCCAAAGAGAGAGGCATCAATGGTCTTGGAAGCATACCACAATGGAGCTGGACACTTTGGATGGAAGAAGTTGGAAGCATTGCTCCGGGAGAGATTCTACTGGGCTGGTATGAGAAAAGCCATTGAAAAGTGGTGCCAGGAGTGTGAACAATGTAACCTGCGCAGAAAGGATCGAGACAGCCAGAGAGCTCCTCTGCAGCCAATAGTGACCAAGCAGCCACTCGAGTTGGTTGCCCTTGACCATGTGAAGTTGGTCCCAAGCCGGTCAGGCTACATCTATGCTCTTACCATCGTGGACCACTGCTCAAGATTCCTGGTAGTTGTGCCTGTCAAAGATCAAACAGCCAGGACAGCAGCCAGAGCCTTTCAATAGCACTTCTGTAGACCACATGGATATCCTGAGCGAGTGCTTACAGATCAAGGCAGAAGTGTTCCAGGAATTCTCTAACTTGTATGGTTCTAAGAAGATCCGGACAACACCATACCACCCACAGACCAATGGCATGTGTGAGAAGATGAACCAGGTGGTGATCGAACTGCTGAAAACCTTGCCTTTGGAGGAGAGGAATCTGTGGCCAGAAAAGTTGCCAGATCTGGTGGACCTCTACAACCACATTCCTGTGAATTCCACCAACTGCACTCCAGCCTACATAATGAGAGCAAGGCCTGGTAAGCTGCCTATTGATTTGGATATGGGAGTCCTGACACCTGAAGTGACATCACCAGATGCTGACTGGGATACAGAGAGGCAGCAACAGTACAGAAGAGTACAAGAGTGTGTGGAGAAGAGTCTAGCTCAGGCAAGACAAAATCAAGAAAGGCACTACAATCAGCATGCACCTGCAGTTCCCTTGTCACCAGGAGAACAAGTCCTCAAGAGGAAAAGAAGACTGCATAAGCTGGATGATCAATGGGAAGCTGAACCCTATACCATTCTACCCTCAAACTTTGACAATATCAAGGTGCCTTATTAGTAAAGATGGAGGAGAAACCTCAGCAGCAGTATCAAGGGATCATTTGAAATTATGCCCTGACCAGTTAAGAGAAAGAATGGAAGAACAAGAATTCCCTGCAAATTGGACTAAAGTAAATGATGCAATAGTGGTGCCAGTGTTGACCTTTCCCCAGCTGGTTGCACAGGAAGAAGTGACTCAAGAAAATACTGAAGATCAGGAAAATCAGGCAGCAGAAGCCACACCAGCAGTGGAGCCGGAGAGTCCTCACCCTGCCAGTGGTGAATCTGTTATACCCATGGTGAGTCTAAGAGTTCGCAGACAATCTAGTATCCCTGTGCCATGCAGAACCACCAGTAGTGTATCCAGTACATTACACACTGCACCAGTAGTTAGCCCCAGACAACCAGTGTTACGCAGGTCTACCCGTACTACACAAGGTATACCACCCATCAGATATCGTATATAGCAAAGTAAATGTAAATGTTGAAATTGTGTATATATGTAACTTCTCAAGTTTTATGCCTACAGGTAATCTGTAAGAGTTTCCTTTGAATTTGGCAGTTTTGTTTTATGGACATTGTACCACAGGACTTGTGTGGGCACCAATTTGTATATAGTTCACCAATTGCCCAGGAATGGACCATGGACATTGATGCTTGGACTTATCATCATAGGACTGTTTTTGGAGCTTTTGGTTTTTGTACATTTTTCATTATTTTAAATCTTGTAACCTTTATACTGTTTACATGGTTATATGTTTTTCATATGTTTTTCATCAGCCCAGGAGTGCTGACTTGCACTGGGGGGAATGTGGCGCCCCCAGGAGTATGGTCGCCACAGTGGCATTGCCTTCCTCCAGGGAGGGTGATGTCATGCTTGGAAGCAAGGAAGGGTCTCTCTCGCAGTTAACCTATACATGCAACACAGTTCCACTCCAGGCCAGCAGAGGGGGCTCTGAACCGGAATTGAAGGGAGGAGTGCTCTCTGAGGGCCAAGAGGATGGAGTGTTCAGTTAGTGTGAGGAGGGCCACGTGTGTAGACATGTGGAGAGAAGCTGGAGGTTTAGCTGAGGAAAGAGAGCTCCCTCCCAGTGAGAGCGCATGATCTGGAGCCTGGTCTCCACGGTTGTATGGATACTGAAGGTCCTGCAACAGACACCAGAGGAGTAGGAGGTTGTAAATGCTCTATTCCCAACTAAGACTCGGAGGCACAACAACGATAGGTGAGCCAAGAGAGATAGAGGGCTACAGCTGTCTGCCATATGAGGTAGTTCTAAGAGACGATAAGAAGGAGGAACTTCAGTGTAACAATGTACTGCATGTACCTCAAGCCAGCGCTAGGAAGGAGACTACACAACCCATCTGATAGAGAGATCCCTGAGTTGCTTCCAGGCTAGCCTGCTCCTGTGCCATCTGTAATCAGGACCCTGGACTGCGTTTGCCAAATAAAGGTAAAGAAATTGAACCCCACTGTGTCTTTGTCTGCTTCCTACCCTTCCGGCACTGCTACATCCCCGTGCCAACCACATCTACACTGCCCTGGGACTACAGCTTCACCTGTGGGGAGCTTTTACATCTTTGCTGCACCATACCATCAGTCCCAGTGGAGCTACATGCAGCGTCGGCTTAACATCTCACTTGCTGAACACCACAGGTGGCATCACAAACTATTCATTTGATCAACCACATTCCACCATTCAATCTCCCCCATTACTTTGGCGCCCAGGGCCACGGACCGGGTCACCGCTGCTGTGACACATCCCGCTGACACCGGCCCGGTACCGAGTACCACTACACACCGTTGTAGGAAATCTTCAGTTTCTTGGCAATTTCTCACATGGAATAGCCTTCATTTCTAAGAACAAGTATAGACTGTCGAGTTTCACATGAAAGTTCTTTTTTTCTGGCCATTTTGAGAGTTTAATGGAACCAGCAAATGTAATGCTCCAGATTCTTAACTAGCTCAAAGGAAGGTCAGGTTTATAGCTTCTCAAATCAGCCAAACTGTTTTCAGCTGTGCTAATGTAGTGGGTGGCAGGCTGGGGGGGTGACCCCCTTCTTCGCCACAAACAGACTGAGACAGACTGAAGTGCGTCCAACAGGTCCTCTTTATTGGCCATCCTCTTGACGACCGCAGCAACATACAGCAGCAGCTGGACACTCTCCGCACACAGGCCCGGGTACCTTCGCTTCCTTCTCACTTCCATATGATTGCCCTCGTGGCTCTTTCACTGCAGCTGCCCTAGGCCTATCCACTACAGCGCTGCGCCTGCCCGAGTCCATCCGTCTTGTTGTACCCCCAGGCTCTCTCAGTCTGCGGCTCTCTCTCTGTCTGCGGCTTCTCTTGTCTCTCCGTCTGTGGCTTCTCCTGTCAGGGTCACCCCCGACTGTCTCAGATGTCAGTCCCTTCTGGAGCTTCAGCACTGTACTTCTACTTCCTCAAGTCTACTCTTCTCCTCAGCTCCTCTCCCTGGACTGACTGCTTCTAGAACTCTTTCCCTGCTTTTTATCCCTCTCCTTGAGGATTCCTCCCAGAGTTCCTGTAACCCCGCCCCCCATGACTGTGCGGTCTAGTAGCCATAAGCTGATATTAAGTCCATTTCTCACAACTCTCTCTACTCCCATCTTGTGGCCAAACTTCAGTACTGCACCCATCTCCATTATTTCAGCTGTCTCCCATCTATAAATGCAACAGTCACACTATACCTTTACCTTCCCACTGCAGACAGGTCCGTACATCAGTCCACCTCCCCTACACTAACATACTTGCACAAGGGTTTTCATATTCTAACCATCCATTAGCCTTCTTACACAGTTAGCAAACACAAAGTACCATAAGAACACTGGAGTGATGGTTGTTGGAAATGGGCCTCTATACACCTTTGATGAGTTTGCATTACAAACCAGACGTTTGCAATGTATAGAGTGTATTTCTGAATCATTTAACGTTAGCTTCATTGGAAAAAACTGTGCTTTTCTTTCAAAAATAAGGAAATTTCTAAGTGACCCTAAACTTTTAAATGGAAGTGTATATGTCGCCAATCTTGGAATATGTCACCCATCCAGGTATATATGTCCTCTATTCAGGTATATATGTCCTCATATTGGGCTTCTTCCTGTCATATATGTCACCAATACTGGCAGATATGTTCCACATCCAGGTAAATATGCCCCAATCATGGACCTCTTCCTGGTATTTATGTCCCCCATCCTGGTATATATGTCCTGTGCTCCATCCTGGTATATACTGTATATCTCCCATCCTGGTATATATGTCTTCCATCCAGGTATATATGACATCAACCTAGGCCCATCCTGGTATTTATGTCCCCATCCTTGGTTCCTTCCTGGTATATATGTCTCCCATCCTGCTATATATGTTCCCCATCCAGGTATATATGTTTCCATCCTGGGCCTCTTCCTGATATATATGTCCCTCATCCTGGTGTTTATGTTCCCTATCCTGGTATATATGTCCCCCATCCTGGTATATATGCCCTCAACCTGGGCCCATTCTGGTATATATGTCCCCATCCTTGGTTCCCTATCCTGGTATGTATGTCCCCATTCTGGGCCTCTTCCTGGTATATATGTACCCCATCCTGGTGTTTATGTTCCCTATCCTGGTATATATGTCCCCCATCCTGGTATATATGCCCTCAACCTGGGCCCATTCTGGTATATATGTCCCCATCCTTGGTTCCTTCCTGGTATATATGTCCCCCATCCAGGTATATATGTGCCCATCCTGAGCCTATTCCTGGTATTTATGTCCCTTATCCTTGTGTTTATGTTCTCTATCCTGGTATATATGTCCCCATCCTGGGCCTCTTCCTGGTATATATGTCCCCCATCCAGGTATATATGTGCTCATCCTGAGCCTATTCCTGGTATTTATGTCCCTTATCCTTGTGTTTATGTTCTCTATCCTGGTATATATGTCCCCATCCTGGGCCTCTTCCTGGTATATATGTCCCCCATCCAGGTATATATGTGCTCATCCTGAGCCTATTCCTGGTATTTATGTCCCTTATCCTGGTGTTTATGTTCTCTATCCTGGTATATATGTCCCCATCCTGGGCCTCTTCCTGGTATATATGTCCCACAGAACCAAAAAAGACTATAAGGTGAGGTCATAAATAAAGCAAAAGAAAATCAAAACAGAAAAAAAGGCCCCTAAAATGTAACTTCTATTAGAAAGTTGTTTAAAAATATTGCATGATAGGTTGGGATACAATACATATAAAATATTTAAATAAGCAACATTGCATCAATTAAAGAAAAAAATGCATAAAAATAGGGGCAGTAGGGAAACAAGAAACGCAGAGACTATATTAGAATAACAGCATGTGGGCTTCACAGTATGGCGCCCCTACTCCTCAGCGGCTGGCCCTAAAGTCTCTGGTGTACCCTAAGCCTAATGTGTAGAATAAATAAGATAGGAGAGCGATCAGACAGGTAATCAATATTTCAAATGTTAATGGGACCAGATAGCGTGATTCACATAAATGTCTAGTATGATATCAGATCCCTAAGGCTGTGTTCACACGTAGCGTTTTTTTTGCGTTTTCGCGGCGATTTTAAATGCTCGATTTTGCTGCAAAAATAAGCATCCCATGCATTCCTATGTGATTCTGCACATGCTGTGCTAATGCTGCGGATTTTTCCGCAGCGGAATTGCATCACGGAAAAATACGCAGCATTTTCATTCTTTGTGCGGAATCGGGGGAAAATCCGCACACATAGGAATGCACTGTTCTGCTTACTTTCCGCATGTGGCTGTGCCCACCATGCGAAAAGTAAGCAGAACATTTGCGGATGGTACCCACGGTCCGGAGAAGAGGAGATTCTCCTCGAGGCTCTGGGTACCATATCCCTGTAAAAAATAGTATTAAAATTAAAAAATCGTTATATTCTCACCTTCCGATGTCCCTCGCAGCGTCAGCAGGCCTCAGCGATGCTCCCTGCAAGTCCCGTTCTCAGGGATGCCTTGCGACAATTACCTTTGATGACGTCGCGGTCTCGCGATACCGTAGCGGTCTCGCGAGACCGCGATGTCATCAAAGGTCATTGTCGCAAGGCATCGCTGGGAACGGGAGCTGCCGGGAGCATCGTGATGATCAGGAATGCTGAGCAGGACGCCGGAAGGTGAGAATATCAACATTTTTTATTTTTTTTTTAATTATTTTTAACATTAGATCTTTTTACTACTGATGCCGCATAGGCAGCCTCAATAGTAAACAGTTGATCACACTCGTCAAATACTATGTTTGACGAGTGTGACCAACCTGTCAATCAGTTTTCCAAGCGATGCTACAGATCGCTTGGAAAACGCTAGCATTTTGCAAGCTAACTACGCTTGCAAATCGCTAGTTTTTCCGCGGGAAATAGGTGGGAATTTAAAATGCGGTTTTCTCGCATATTTCCCGCTGAATGGAATTCCGGAATTCCCGTGGAAATTTCCACGGGAATTTCACGTGTGCACATAGCCTAACAATTCCTAAAAGTGGATGCAATGGACTGTCCACTTAAAAATTGGATGTAATAAGCTATCGTCAGTTACTCATTTCATATAGTGACCCAATGGTATAGATCCCAAAATATACGTCCATATATCACCAAAAACAAAGAAAAAATGTGTACACAATATAAATAATGATGTACATACATATGACCACAGCTCTCCCACCCTCATGTAGCAGGTGCAGAGACCAGCATCGGTGTGCTTGCTAATGGCAACATATGACATCATTGCCATGTGCTGCCGATGTCAGCTGTCACCCTTTCTAATTTGGCGGCGTGTACTGTGGTGGCCGACATGGCAGTTATCTGTGTCGCAAAATACTTGTACAGAGTGTACATTAATGAAAAATAATGAACTTTTTTGAATTTACCAAATGGCTGCAATGAAACAAAGAGTGAAAAAATTAAAAGGGTCTGAATACTTTCCATACCCACTGTGTGTGTATATATATATATATATATCACAGTTAGGTCCATATATATTTGGACAGAGACAACATTTTTCTAATTTTGGTTTTAGACATTACCACAATGAATTTTAAGCAAAACAATTCAGATGCAGTTGAAGTTCAGACTTTCAGCTTTCATTTGAGGGTATTCACATTAAAATTGGATGAAGGGTTTAGGAGTTTCAGCTCCTTAACATGTGTAAGTAATTGGACAATTGACTCCAAGGCTATTTCATGGACAGGTGTGGGCAATCCTTTCATTATGTCATTCTCAATTAAGCAGATAAATGGCCTGGAGTTGACTTGAGGTGTGGTGCTTGCATTTGGAAGGTTTTGCTGTGAATGAAACATGCGGTCAAAGGAGCTCTCCATGCAGGTGAAACAAGCCATCCTTAAGCTGCAAAAACAGAAAAAACCCATCCGAGAAATTGCTACAACATTAGCAGTGGCAAAATCTACAGTTTGGTATATCCTGAGAAAGAAAGCACTGGTGAACTCATCAATGCAAAAAGACCTGGGCGCCCAGGGAAGACAACAGTGGTGGATGATCGCAGAATAATCTCCATGGTGAAGAGAAACCCCTTCACAACATCCAACCAAGTGAACAACAATCTCTAGGAGATAGACATATCATTATCCAAATCTACCATAAAGAGAAGACTGCATGAAAGTAAATACAGAGGGTTCACTGCATGGTGCAAGCCACTCATAAGCATCAAGAATCAAAAGGCTAGACTGGACTTTGCCAAAAAACATCTAAAAAAGCCAGCACAGTTCTGGAAGAACATTCTTTGGACAGATGAAACCAAGATCAGCCTCTACCAGAATGATGGAAAGAGAGTATGGCGAAGGCGTGGTACAGCTCATGATCCAAAGCATAGCACATCATCTGTAAAACACTGCGGAGGCAGTGTGATGGCTTGGGCATGCATGGCTGCCAGTGGCACTGGGTGACTAGTGTTTATTGATGATGTGACACAGGACAGAAGCAGCCAAATGAATTCTGAGGTATTCAGAGCCATACTGTGTGCTCAGATCCAGCCAAATGCAGCCAAACTGATTGGTCGTTGTTTCATACTACTGATGGACAATGACCAAAAACATAAAGCCAAAGCAACCCAAGAGTTTATTAAAGCAAAGAAGTGGAATATTCTTGAATGGCCAAGTCAGTCACCTGATCTCAACCCAATTGAGCATGCATTTCACTTGTTAAAGACTAAACATCAGACAGGACCACAAACAAACAGCAACTGAAAACCACCGCAGTGAAGGCCTGGCAGAGCATCAAAAAGGAGGAAACACAGCGTCTGGTGATGTCCATGAGTTCAAGACTTCAGGCAGTCATTGCCAACAAAGGGTTTTCAACCAAGTACTAGAAATGAACATTTTATTTACAATTATTTAATCTGTCCAATTACTTTTGGTCCCTTTAAAAACAGGGTGTCACATGTTTAGGAGCTGAAACTCCTAAACCCTTCATCCAATTTTAATGTGGATACCCTCAAATGAAAGCTGAAAGTCTGAACTTCAACTGCATCTGAATTGTTTTGTTTAAAATTCATTGTGGTAATGTCTAGAACCAAAATTAGAAAAATGTTGTCTCTGTCCAAATATATATGGACCTAACTGTATATACATATATATACACATATCTGTATACATATACATTATATATTTATATGCGATAGTTTCTCGAGTGGACCCTCTGGGTCATGGCACCCACCCGCCTAGGGCGAGCTGACCTAGTGAGGACCACCCCCTATACAGGGAGTGTCAGGGGCAAGCCTAAGGGGGTGAGCCACCACAACTGATGGGACCAGATGGCCGGCTCACGGATGACATGAGTGTGCAGGATACAAGCGAGTGCAAAACATGGTCACAGGGTTTCACCAGGTAAAAGACAGTACAAAACATAGTCACGAGGGCGCGGTAGTTATGAAGCAAAGCAGGGCGCTTGCAAGTGGGCACGCCAGGGTCCAAGGCACGGTGTGCGCCAGAAGACATGTCAGTGTCCAAGGTTCGAAGCATGGTGCGTGTTAGGAGACCCGCCAGAGTTCAAGGTTCAAGGCATGGTGTGTGTTAGGAGACACGCCAGGGTCCAAGGTTCAAGGCATGGTGCGTGTTAGGAGACGCCCCAGGGTTCAAGATTTAAGGCATGGTGCGTGTTAGGAGACACGCCAGGGTCCAAGGTTCAAGGCTAAAAAGCAGATCAGAGTACAAGAATAAAGCTCAAAGCAGAGTACAGTCACATTGCACAGGACAGAGTAAGGTACAGTACACGAAGCAGAGTACAGGCACGAGGCACAAGGCAGGGTGCAGTACAAAGCACAAGGCGGAGTACAGAGCTAGAGCACGTGCTAGACAGCACGGCAAAGCATAGTATAGAAACAGAGCTTGTGCAAGAGAGCACAACAAGGAAGGGAATAGGAATGTAGCTCAAGGCAAAGTACAGATGTAGGGACCCGGTCCAGACTTGGTATGTCCCTTTAAGTAACCCTGGACCGTGAGTAGCTTTTTTACACCTCAACTCACCCCTAAGTTATCCTTTTACTGTTATATGGTTTAAATGAATCCATTACTCACTAATCTCATAGATTCATGATTTATATTATTCTCACAATATGAAGTCTGACACGAGAATTGAGTGTTATCCTATTGGTCAGTGACCCTGTCATCAAGATTCAATGGGAAGACCTACCTCCAGTCTCTGTGGAGACAAGACAGGGTCCTGGAAAGTTCCCTGAGGAGTCTGGTTCAAGATGTGACCCAGAGCAGACCTCATGTGAGGTGTCTTCCGACCCCCTCCAGGCTCCAAGCCTGGAGGTTCATCCTTCTCTTCATCTCAAGACTTACAGCCAGGTCTAATGCCTTGGATCTTCCCCTGACTTCTACAACCAAGATGGCAGAAAACTTTTAACCTTTATTTTAACCTTGGAACCCTGCTGTCCGGTTTAAGGCATGTTTCTACAGCATTAGGTCACACTAAATGTGTACAGAAGAACCTATTGCTCTGCGTGTTGAGAAAATCTAGGGTCCCCTGCCGCACCGCAAATTATCCGTTATTTACTTCAAGTATATTTCTGCATGTACCGTGACCAGCTGAGAAAATGAATATGGGATTTCAGGTCGGTAAATATTGCCATATATTCCCTCTTCTGCCTTTATGCCACCAAGAGACTTTGAGCTTCTTATAATTACCTACAAGTACTGCTCCTAACTAAAACAGGTTCTTAAAGCTCCAGAACATCAATTCTGTGTCAGAATCCAATCCTGAACTGTATTGGCCATGGATTCCCCACGTGAACTGTTATCCATTACTCCATGTTATTTCTCCCCGTTCTGCTGAAGTGAAGCAGCTGTTATCCTCGAGACCTGTTGTCTATGGTTATTCAATTGGCTGTGGACACTGCGTGGGGTTGGATAACAGTGAACTGAATAGCCCCATACCAGGGCTATTGCACAGAGCACAGTGCCAAATACGGTACTGAGTACGAAGCAAAGTACAGGTACAAGGCACAAGGCAAGGTGCAGTACAGAGCACAAGGTGGAGTACAGAGCTAAAGCATGTGCTAGACAGTACGGCAAAGCATAGTACAGAAACAGAGAGCACAACAAGTAAGAGAATAGGAATACAGAGCTTGTGCAAGAGAGCACAACAAGGAAGAGTATAGGAAAGCAGAGCTTGTGCAAGAGAGCACGATAGGGCAGAGTATAGGAAAGACAGGGCATGTGCTAAGGAGCACAGCTGGACATGAACCAGGAGGAAAGACAGGACATGGGCTAGGAAGCGCGACAGAGCAGAATATAAGAAAGAAGCAAAAGGCAAGGTACAGGACAAGAGACAAAGTATAAGCACAGACTGTGTGTGAAGAAGCACAACAGAGCAGAGTGCAGGGGCGCTGAATACAGGGAGAGACCGAGCAGAGACCACACAGGCCTAGCAGGGAAGCACAACATGATAATCAGGCGCCTACCATAGGAAGAGGCAGCCTGATATAGGGCATGAGCACTTGGACTTACGGGTCAGATCCTCCAGGATCATATAGAGAACTTCGGGGTCAGGTCCTCCAGGACCATAGAGAGGACTCCCGGGTCAGTCCTCCAGGACGATAGAGAGGAACGACTGCAGCCAGAGCAGAGACAGGCGCACACGCACTAGCAACGGCGTGCAGCCATAGGGTGAGATACACGTGCGCACTAGAGAGGGCCCCCGTGCGGCCGCGGGGACCTGGCTCCAAGGGTCATGCGGTGCAAGCGGCATGAAGGGCAGGACAGTATATATACAGTGGGGAAAAAAAGTATTTAGTCAGTCAGCAATAGTGCAAGTTCCACCACTTAAAAAGATGAGAGGCGTCTGTAATTTACATCATAGGTAGACCTCAACTATGGGAGACAAACTGAGAAAAAAAAATCCAGAAAATCACATTGTCTGTTTTTTTTCATTTTATTTGCATATTATGGTGGAAAATAAGTATTTGGTCAGAAACAAAATTTCATCTCAATACTTTGTGATATATCCTTTGTTGGCAATGACAGAGGTCAAACGTTTTCTGTAAGTCTTCACAAGGTTGCCACACACTGTTGTTGGTATGTTGGCCCATTCCTCCATGCAGATCTCCTCTAGAGCAGTGATGTTTTTGGCTTTTCACTTGGCAACACGGACTTTCAACTCCCTCCAAAGGTTTTCTATAGGGTTGAGATCTGGAGACTGGCTAGGCCACTCCAGGACCTTGAAATGCTTCTTACGAAGCCACTCCTTCGTTGCCCTGGCGGTGTGCTTTGGATCATTGTCATGTTGAAAGACCCAGCCACGTTTCATCTTCAATGCCCTTGCTGATGGAAGGAGGTTTGCACTCAAAATCTCATGATACATGGCCCCATTCATTCTTTCATGTACCCGGATCAGTCGTCCTGGCCCCTTTGCAGAGAAACAGCCCCAAAGCATGATGTTTCCACCACCATGCTTTACAGTAGGTATGGTGTTTGATGGATGCAACTCAGTATTCTTTTTCCTCCAAACACGACAAGTTGTGTTTCTACCAAACAGTTCCAGTTTGGTTTCCATCAGACCATAGGACATTCTCCCAAAACTCCTCTGGATCATCCAAATGCTCTCTAGCAAACTTCAGACGGGCCCGGACATGTACAGGCTTAAGCAGTGGGACACGTCTGGCACTGCAGGATCTGAGTCCATGGTGGCATAGTGTGTTACTTATGGTAGGCCTTGTACCATTGGTCCCAGCTCTCTGCAGTTCATTCACTAGGTCCCCCCGCGTGGTTCTGGGATTTTTGCTCACCGTTCTTGTGATCATTCTGACCCCACGGGGTGGGATTTTGCGTGGAGCACCAGATCGAGGGAGATTATCAGTGGTCTTGTATGTCTTCCATTTTCTAATTATTGCTCCCACAGTTGATTTCTTCACTCCAAGCTGGTTGGCTATTGCAGATTCAGTCTTCCCAGCCTGGTGCAGGGCTACAATTTTGTTTCTGGTGTCCTTTGACAGCTCTTTGGTCTTCACCATAGTGGAGTTTGGAGTCAGACTGTTTGAGGGTGTGCACAGGTGTCTTTTTATACTGATAACAAGTTTAAACAGGTGCCATTACTACAGGTAATGAGTGGAGGAAAGAGGAGACTCTTAAAGAAGAAGTTACAGGTCTGTGAGAGCCAGAAATCTTGATTGCTTGTTTCTGACCAATTACTTATTTTCCACCATAATATGCAAATAAAATGAAAAAAAAACAGACAATGTGATTTTCTGGATTTTTTTTTCTCAGTTTGTCTCCCATAGTTGAGGTCTACCTATGATTTAAATTACAGACGCCTCTCATCTTTTTAAGTGGTGGAACTTGCACTATTACTGACTGACTAAATACTTTTTTTCCCCACTGTATATATATATGCAGTATATATACACACTGCTCAAAAAAATAAAGGGAACACTTAAACAACAGAATATAACTCCAAGTAAATGCAACTTCTGTGAAATCAAACTGTCCACTTAGGAAGCAACACTGATTGACAATCAATTTCACATGCTGTTGTGCAAATGGAATAGACAACAGATGGAAATTATTGGGAATTATCAAGACACCCTCAATAAGGCTGGTTTCACATTAGCATTTTTTTGCGCAGCGCATCGTGCGCATCCATGCACATGCGTTATGCGCACCTATGTTTAACATGGGGGCGCATGGTCTTGCGTTTGCACGTGTTCGTATGCATTTTCGTGCGCATGCGTTTTTTAAGGTGTGCGCCTAGGCGCGCCAGACGCAACCTGTTGCTTTTTTGGGTCCGTCCAGCGGCATCAAAACACGCATGCACCCACTTGTGCACGGAATGTGACAAAATAACGCATTACAGTCTATGGGAACGCAGGCGTGCGCATGGACATGTGCACGCCTGCGTTAAAAAACGCAGGCGTTTTAAGAGTTAACATGGCTGGAGACTGGCTAAAACACATGTGCCTAAAAAAACGCAAACGCATGCAAAATGCATGATGCGTTTTTTGTATGCGTTTCTATTGCACACGAAGCACTGTGCTAAAAAATGCTAATGTGAAAGTAGCCTAATGGAGTGGTTCTGCAGGTGGGGACCACAAAACACATCTTATTACCAATGCTTTCTGGCTGATGTTTTGGTGACTTTTGAATGCTGGTTGTGCTTTCATACTTGTGGTAGCATAGACGGACTCTACAACCCACACAAGTGGCTCAGGTAGTGCAGCTCATCCAGGATGGCACATCAATGTGAGCAGTGGCAAGAAAGTTTGCTGTGTCTGTCAGCGTAGTGTCCAGTGTTGTGAGTTCATTTTTCCCTTCACTATTGAGGTCTGATGAACTCCCTCCTCTGGTGAAGGAAGGTAGTGAGGCTGATTATCAGACACCTGGGCAGCTAGATGATGACTGGGTGGCTGGAATTGAGGACTGGATATAAGGCTGCCGACGCCCTTCTTCCTGGCTGGTGATTTTCCTGCTGGATTCTTGGAGACCAGTCTGATTCCTGCATCTCAAAGCTAAGTTTTTCTGCTCTGCTTTGTACTCTTCAGTTTGTTTTTGTTTTGCCTTGTTTTTTGGGAGTTCTGCCATCCCTGGCGGGGGGTGAGCTGAATTCCATTTTTGTCTCTGATCTGTTGATCTTTTGCTCTGTCTTCAGAATATACCTGAGTGCTGATATAGTCTTTTGAAGCCTAGCGACTTCAGGGCCTGTTTTTCCTATCAGTCGGTTGGCTCATTTTTATAGGGTTTTTGCGGATGGCAGACAGCAGCTTTCCTAGGAAAAAGAAATAAGGTCCAGCTTTGCAAATTCAAGTCCAATTTATTGTTAAAAACAAGTCCAAAACAGAGCAAAAAATGGTGTGTTCACATGAGTAACAAGTAGTAGATTACGCATTTCGAACAATAGCTTGTTCTTTCTCAGTTTTGAGAAAGAACAAGCTATTGTTCGAAACGCGTAATCTACTACTTGTTACTCATGTGAACACACCATTTTTTGCTCTGTTTTGGACTTGTTTTTAACAATAAATTGGACTTGAATTTGCAAAGCTGGACCTTTTTTCTTTTTCCTTGGTTACTGCGTGAAGACTGCACGTGGTCCGGGCTATCCACTACACATGCCTTCAGGTGAGCTGGCTTTTTTTTCTCTTTTTGAATGTTAGCAGCTTTCCTATCCTGTCCTATGTAGTTAGCTTGGGCCCCATCATTTGCTCAACCTATCTTTCTATCTGTGTTAGTGTTTTCATCTTGCTTCACCGTCATTATATGTTGGGGGCTGCCTATTGCTTTGGGGTCTGCTCTGGGGCAGTTTAGTTTTTCCCCTTTCTGTCTTTAGGCTATATAGTTCTCCGGCTGTGATCGAAGGGTCTAGGGCACCGTAGGAACCCCCCACGGCTACTGCTAGTTGTTGTGGATAGGTTCAGGGGTCTGCAATCCGATAGCTGCCAACCTCTCTGGTTTTTCTGGACTTAGCTGGTATTTTGTTTTTTCCTCCTTCGGTGACTCATCATAACAGTCCAGAGGCTGGAGGTGCTACCAGGAGACAGGCCAGTACACCAGGAGATGTAGAGGGGGCTGTAGTAGGGCAACAACCCAGCAGCAGGACCGCTACCTCAGCCTTTGTGCAAGGAGGAACAGGATGAGCACTGCGAGAACCCTGCAAAATGACCTCCAGCAGGCCACAAATGTGCATGTGTCTGCACAAATGTTTAGAAACTGACTCCATGAGGATAGTCTGAGTGCCCGACATCCACAGATGGGGGTTGTGCTTACAGCCCAACACCGTGCGGCCCTCCAAAGAAATGCCATCCCACACCATTACTGATCCACTGCCAAACCTGTCATGCTGGTAGTGCAATAAGAGACTACGCTGCTGTGGTAGAATTCAAGATGTCTTTAATGCCAACGCGTTTCCTGAGCCAGCCCCAGCTCACTTCATCAGGGCCTGATGAAGTGAGCTGGGACTGGCTCAGGAAACGCGTTGGCATTAAAGATATCTTGAATTCTACCACAGCAGCGCAGTCTCTTATTGCACTACCAGCCTTCTCTTTGTACCAAGTCCTTGGACCTCGTGCAGACTGCTGCAGCTGTTTTATGCGATTATAGGTGTTGTGACTCTCACAACCCTATCAGGTGAGCCTAACACTTGCTGTGCACTCATCTACTTTACATACAGACATACGCATTGGAAGCACCCTGTCTCCCCCCTTTCTTTTCAAACCTGTCATGCTGAAGGATGTTGCAGGCAGCGGATCACTCTCCATGGCGTCTTCAGACTCTGTCACGTCTATCACATGTGCTCAGTGTGAACCTGCTTTCAACTGTCTAAAGCACAGGGCGCCAGTGGCCAATCCTGGTGTTCTGTGGCAAATGCCAAGTGTCCTGCACGTATGTTTTATTTTGAGTCTGTAAAAGTGGAGTAAGACTCTGACAACATTGTTCACAGCAGTGACCTGGGAGTTAGAAATGCTTCCAGGAGTCTTCTCCATGCTGTTCCCATGCCATTGAGCTCGGTTTTCATTGATTTTCTCAATTTCTAGTCCCTCTGCGTACCGCCGGGGGGGAGCCACCGGAAAAATGCTCGAGCTTTCCATATACTTACATTGGGCTTGTCGAGCACCCGTGCACTCCAATTTGCTCAATGCGAGCAACGAGTATCTGAGCATTTTAGTGTTTGCCCATCACTAATATATATATATATATATATATTTATATATATAGATATATATATAGCCACACACATACATGTACAGTGGAGAAAAAAAGTATTTAGTCAGCCACCAATTGTGCAAAAAGATGAGAGAGGCCTGTAATTGACATCATAGGTAGACTACAACTATGAGAGTCAGAATGAGAAAACAAATCCAGAAAATCACCTTGTCTGATTTGGCAAGAATTATTTTGCAAATTATGGTGGAAAATAAGTATTTGATCACCTAAAAACATGCAAGATTTCTGGCTCTCACAGACCTGTACCTTCTTTCTGTGGGAGCAATAATAAGAAGATGGAAGACGTAGAAGACCACTGATAATCTCCCCTGATCTGGGGCTGCACGCAAGATCTCACCCCATGGGGTCAAAATGATCACAAGGACAGTGAGCAAAAATCCCAGAACCACACGGGGGGGGGACCTAGTGAATGACCTGCATAGAGCTGGGACCACCGTAACAAAGCCTACCACCAATAACACACAGCGCTGCCAGGGACTCAGATCCTGCAGTGCCAGACATGTCCCACTGCTTAAACACTTCATGACCAAGCCTATTTTGACCTTAATGACCAGGCCATTTTTTGCAATTCTGACCAGTGTCCCTTTATGAGGTAATAACTCAAGAACGCTTCAACAGATCCTAGCAATTCTGAGACATATTGGGCTTCATGATAATGGTAAATTTAGGTCAATAATTTTTGCGTTTATTTGTGAAAAAAATGGAAATTTGGCGAAAATTTTGAAAATTTCGCGATTTTCAAATTTTGAATTTTTATTCTGTTAAACCAGAGGGTTATGTGACACAAAATAGTTACTAAATAACATTTCCCACAAGTCTACTTTACATCGGCACAATTTTGGAAACAACATCTTTTTTTGTTAGGGAGTTATAAGGGTTAAAAGTTGACCAGCGATTTCTCATTTTTACAACAAAATTTACAAAACCATTTTTTTTAGGGACCACCTCACATTTGAAGTCACTTTGAGGGGTCTATATGGCAGAAAATACCCAAAAGTGACACCATTCTAAAAACTGCACCCCTCAAACTACTCAAAACTACATTCAAGAAGATTATTAACCCTTCAGGTGCTTCACAGGAACTAAAGCAATGTGGAAGGAAAAAATGGACGTTTTAATTTTTCCAACAAAGATTTTATTTTAGCATCAATTTTTTCATTTTCACGTGGGTAACAGGATAAAACAGATCACAAAATTTGTTGGGCAATTTCTCCTGAGTACATCAATACCTCATATGTGGTCATAAACCACTGTTTGGGCGCACGGCAGGGCTCAGAAGGGAAGGAGCGCCATTTAACTTTTTGAATGGAAAATATGCTGGAATATTTAGCGTTTGCCATGTCGCATTTGGAGAGCCCCTGTGCGCCTAAACATTGGAGCTCCCCCACAAGTGACCCCATTTTGGAAACTAGACCCTCCAAGGAACTTATCTAGATGCATAATGAGCAATTTGAACCCCCAGGCGCTTCACAAATTGATTCGTAAAAAAAAAGTACTTTTTTTTCACAAAAATTTTCTTTTAACCTCAGTTTTTTCATTTTCACATGGGCAACAGGATAAAATGGATCCTAAAATTTGTTGGGCAATTTCTCCTGAGTGCACCGATACCTCATATGTGGTCATAAACCACTGTTTGTGCGTGCGGCAGGGCTCAGAAGAGTAGGAGCACCATTTGACTTTTTGAATGGAAAATATGCTGGAATATTTAGCGGTTGCCATGTCGCGTTTGGAGAGACCCTGTGTGCCTAAACATTGGAGCTCCCCCACAAATGACCCCATTTTGGAAACTAGACCCTCCAAGGAACTTATCTAGATGCAAAATGAACAATTTTAACCCCCAGGTGCTTCACAAATTGATCCATAAAAAAAAAGTACTTTTTTTCACAAAAATGTTCTTTTAGCCTCAGTTTTTTCATTTTCACATGGGCAACAGGATAAAATGGATCCTAAAATTTGTTGCTCAATTACTCCTGAGTACACCGATACTTCATATGTGGTTATAAACCACTGTTTGGGTGCACGGCAGGGCCCGGCAGGGAAGGAGCGCCATTTGACTTTTTGAATGGAAAATTAGCTCCAATCGTTAGCAGACACTATGTCGTGTTTGGAGAGCCCCTGTGTGCCTAAACATTGGAGCTCCCCCACAAATGACACCATTTTGGAAACTAGACCCCCTAAGGAGCTTATCTAGATGTGTGGCGAGCACTCTGAACCCCCAAGTGCTTCACAGAAGTTTATAACGCAGAACCGTGAAAATAAAAAATATTTTTTTTCCCTTAAAAAATTATTTTTAGCCCACTATTTTTTATTTTCACAAGGGTAATAAGATAAATTGGACCCCAAATGTTGTTGTCAAGTTTGTCCTGAGTACGCTGGTACCCGATAAGTGGGGGGACCACTGTTTGGGCACACGTTGGGGCTCAGAAGGGAAGTAGTGACATTTTGAAATGTCGACATGATGGAATGGTCTGCGGGCATCATGTTACGTTTGCAGAGCCCCTGATGTACCGAAACAGTGGAAACCCCCCACAAATGACCCCATTTTGGAAACTAAACCCCCAAAGGAGCTTATCTAGATGTGTGGTGAGCACGTTGAACCCCCAAGTGCTTCACAGAAGTTTATAACGCAGAACTGTGAAAATAAAAAATATTTTTTTCCCTCAAAAAATGATTTTTAGCCCACTATTTTTTATTTTCACATGGGTAATAAGATAAATTGGACCCCAAAAGTTGTTGTCCCATTTGTTCTGAGTACACTGATACCCCATATGTGGGGGTAAACCACTGTTTGGGCACACGTCGGGGCTCGGAATGGAGGCAGCACTGTTCGACTTTTTGAATGCAAAATTGGCTGGAATAAATGGTGGCACCATGTCGTGTTTGGAGACCCCCTGATGTGCCTAAACAGTGGAAACCCCTCAATTCTATCTCCAACCCTAACCCCAACACACCCCTAACCCTAATCCCAACCCTAATCATAACCCCAACACACCCCTAACCCTAATACCAACTCTAACCCTAATCACAAACCTAACCCTAATTCCAACCCCAACCCACCCCTAACCCTAGCCCTAACCCTAGCCCTAACCCTAGCCCTAACCCTAACCCTAGCCCAAACCCTAGCCCAAGCCCTAACCCTAGCCCAAACCCTAACCCTAGCCCTAACCCTAGCCCAAACCCTAAGCCTAACCCTAGCCCAAACCCTAACCCTAACCCTAGCCCTAGCCCTAACCCTAGCCCTATTTCTAACCCTAACCCTATTTCTAACCCTAATTGAAAAATAAAAATATTTTATTATTTGTCCCTATGGGGGGTGATAAGGGGGGCGGTGATTTACTTTTTTTTTTTTTGACCACTGTGAGAGTTTATCACAGTGATCAAAATTTAAAAAAATGAATCTGCCGCCGGGAAATGCTGGCTGGTGCACTGCGCATGCGCCCACCGTTTCCAAGATGGCGGCGCCCATGGACCGGGACGGCTGGATGGCGGGACACAGGGACGGCCAGGGGGGGTTAGTGAGTATCGTGGGGGGGATTGGAAGGTGGGGGGAGCGGAGGAAAGGGGGCAGATTGTGACAGCGGCGGACGTTCGGTGCCGTCGGTGGCAGCGCCCGATCGGTGCTGTCAGTCGGCGGGGGGTTAACTTAGTGTCTCCAGCCATGTCCGATGCTATTTCAGCATCGGCCATGGCTGGATTGTAATATTTCATCAATTTTTATTGATGAAATATTACTATCGCTCTGATTGGCTGTTTCACTTTTAACAGCCAGTCAGAGCGATCGTAGCCATGTGGGGGCACAGCCACGCCCCCTGTGGTGAAGAACAAAGCCCCCTGTATCTGCGGGTCGGGAGACCCGCAGGGGGGGGCTTTAAAGTCATGACGATACATAGGCATCACTGGTCAGATTGGCACCAGTTTTCATGACGCCTATGTGGCATCATTGGTCGGGAAGGGATTAAGCCAGTACATGTCCGGGCCTGTCTGAAGTTTGCTAGAGAGCATTTGAATTATCCAGAAGAGTATTGGGAGAAAGTCATATGGTCTGATGAAACCAAAGTAGAACTTTTTTTAAACAAAACTCATGTTTGGAGGAGACAGAATGCTGAGTTGCATCCCAAGAACACCATACCTACTGTGAAGCATGGGGGTGGCAACATCATGCTTTGGGGCTGTTTCTCTGCAAAGTGACCAGGACCCGTGTACATGAAAGAATGACTGGGGCCATGTATCGTGAGATATTGAGTGCAAACCTCCTTTCATCAGCAAGGGCATTGAAGATGAAAGAAAGGTCTTTCAGCATGATAATGATCCCAAACACACCACCAGGGCAACGAAGGAGTGGCTTTGTAAGAAGCATATGAAGGTCCTGGAGTGGCCTAGCCCGTCTCCAGATCTGAACCCTATAGAAAACCTTTGGAGGGATTTGAAAGTCCATGTTGTCCAGTGACAGGCCCAAAACATCACTGCTCTAGAGGAGATCTGCATGAAGGAATGGGCCAAAATACAACTAACAGTGTGTGCCAACCTTGTGAAGACTTACAGAAAACGTTTGACCTCTGTCATTGCCAACAAAGGATATATAACAAAATATTGAGATGAACTTTTGTTAATGACCGAATACTTATTTTCCACCATAATTTGCAAAATAAATGTTGCTATATCAGACAAATTGACTTTCTGGATTTGCTTTCTCATTTTTACTCTCATAGTTGTGGTCTACCTATGATGTCAATTACAGGCCTCTCTCATCTTTTTAAGTGGGAGAACTTGCACAAGTGGTGGCTGACTAAATACTTTTTTTTCCCACTGTGAATAACAAAAATAACAAAAATACATAATGTAAGAGACAGCACTGTACATAACAGCAGAGGAAGCTATGTAATAAGGGACAGCACCATATATAACCAGAGAGGAGGGTATATAATGAGGCACTGTGTTATACATAATAAAAGAGGAAACTAGGTAGCTAAGGACTGTGCTATGCATAATAAAAGAGTACACTATATACTAAGGGACTGTGCAATACATAAGTGAGTACACTATATTCATTACCTTAATGAGTGGCACCACGTGACAGCTCAGCACAGGAGAGCTGCAGGAAGCTGGGACAACTGAGGCGAAGGGACGTTCAGCGATGGCACGAGGAGGGTGAGTATGACAGGGGAGGACGGGGAACATGGAGGAGGACGGGGAGTACAGAGAAGAACAGAGCAGGAAAGGGGAGCACAGAGCAGGACAGGGGAGCACGGAGCAGGACGGGAGAGCACGGAGCAGGACGGGGGAGCACGGAGCAGGATGGGGGAACACGGAGCAGGAAAGGGGAGCACGGAGCAGGATGGGGGGCATAGAGGAGGACAGGAGAGCATGGAGGAGGATAGGGGAGCACAGCCATACATAGAAGGATGGGACGGGGGGAGCCGAGCCATACATAGAAGGATAGGACGGGGAAGCTACACAGAGCAGGACAGGGATGAGGGGACAATGCATACCCAACTTATACTCGAGTCAATAAGCGTACCCAGTTTTCCATCGCAAAATTAGGTGCCTCAGCTTATACTTAGGTTGGCTTATACTCGAGTATATACGGTAATTCTGAACCTATAGAAGAAACATTAGCTTCACATGGAATCATAACATTGATAGAAAAAAACAGACAAGGAGGAGATGAGTCATTGTGTTGACAATGTTGACATTGTTGTCTCTACTTTCGGTGCTCCATCTCCACAGATATTCTTTATAGACTATTGTATCTAATTATCTATATATCTGCAAACTCGGCTTATAATTAAATTATATCGATAATTAACTGAATGAAATAAAGCAGGATCCAATTTATAAATGTGATTATTTCATTTTGCCTTTAATAATAAGGGACCAGATTTCTAAGAAAATTTGGAAGAGCAAAACTGGAATAGTTTCATAAGTGAGATGAGGCAATAGGCCAGTCTAAAGAAGTGCCTTTTAAGGGCACGCTTAAAACTAGGGGTATTGTAATTTACATACATGCGGTCACATGCTGACTAGACATGTGTGGCCTCACTCAATGAAAATGAACAGAGCGAGGCTGGGCATGTCTAGTCGGAATGCGGCCAGAAGTATATAAATCACATACTTGTGCGGACATGACTGTACATCGGCAATGGAGAATCCTAAAAGTGTGCAGTGCATTCGTTGTGAGAATTCAGAAGCTGCAATGTCAGGATTCTGCTCTGCAGGTTCCAGTAGTCATCACACGGACACTTCACTCATATGCGATTTTCATACTTGACAACGAGCTTCTCTTCCTGCTTTCAGTTTTTTACTGAACATTGAGAGCATTAGGGAGAGCAGCTCGTGGGTACATGGCTAAGTGTGCAAGTCGCATATGTACTTGGGGGGGGTAGGCGCTGAACCAAATTCTTGCCCCGGGTGCCAGAAAGCCTAGATACGTCTCTGGCTTTTAATATTGGTCCAGTTGGCAAGAAAGCTTGTGAGTTGCGAGAATGAGACACCTTTAGGAATCTTGGTCGAAGCTGGATGGATGAAGTGAAGTCAGGAGCAATAGAAACAGGATACAAACGCATAAAGCCGTCTCACACAGCGTGTCCACATCAGGCATTACCTTTCTGAATCCTGCTCATATAGGTATTGTTCACATGGTCAGGTTTTAAATGCATTGGTTAGGACTGCTCTGAAGGGTATACCTTGGCATTTGGTAGAGCGGCTTAGTATACATTTTTTGCAAAAAACGTATCAACTAAATACCCTGTTTTGTTATCATCTTTTTACCAGCGCTTGCTGTTTATTGCTATTTTTTACATCAGTTTTTTCACGTTAGTTGTACCTTGTTTCTCTGTGTTTCAGCAATAGAAACAGGTTAGAACGGTGTGCACAACAGGTAGCATTTGCCAAACCAGAGTCTTGAATAAATGTCCGAAGACACAGGTGTGGGTTAATGGACATTAAGTAGGTTTAGGTAGATGATGTCATTGATTGTGCAAAACCCAACGTGGAGCACAACAGAGAGCAGCAGACCCAGGAGAAGGGAGTGGAGCCAGGGATACCCGGGACAGTTGTGTAACAATTGCCCTACCATGGAAATGCCACAGCTTCACACAGGCTCCTTCATGGGAGATCTTTGCAGGAAGGAACCTTCATCTGCCCCTCCAAGACCATTCAATGCTCTTTCTTTCTCTTCACAGCATTTTGGTTTTTGACTGTTTACATCATCACGTGCTTGGAGTTAGAGTTGGCACTATACTTGAGGATTGAAGAAAACTCCCAAAAGAATACAGTGGCATATTAGAAGATACAAAAAAAAAATCCCTGAGAACCGTTTAGTGATATTTGGAATGAACCCTGACGTTCATCTTACAACCAAAGATGAGATGTCCCAGGAGGTGCCACAGATTACCACCATGGCTGCATCCTAATTCCATGCACAGCAGTCATTTGGCTAGGATTTGTACAGAAGTTTCCAACAACCTCAATAACATTTCTTGCCATGTGTGGCTCACGATGACTACTATTGACTAACGAACAAACGACAAAGCTCCTACATAATGAAATGAGCGTCCATCCTGAAGTTATGACACAATGAAACCCATTCTCACTGGAGACAGAAACGAGTCATATTCTATGGATATAAATGGGGCGACAGATAATAAAATAAGACCTAGGACCTGGAATGACTAATGGACTGCATACCTGAGGAGCACTGAGCATCCGTCAGGAGGAGCAGTGATAGGTGAGGCGACACAATTCATCACATTTATACAGACCTGGACAGGCAGAGGACTCATAAAATGTCCACCGATACAAGGTGAGCAAAGGGCAATGAGATTTCTGCAGACAGAACCTTCCAAAGTAAATGTTATTATAGAGAAGAGACCAGAGGTCCCCCAGTGACGTCAGTGGACTGACTCCATGTTCTCGGTGAATCACTGACATCTTAAAGGAAAACATAGTAATAAATGTCCTAATTAAAGGCAAAATCAAACTTCAAGAAACTTTATAACAACTTTTTTTTTTTAAATGGCACACAGCTGAAGTAAATAAATCCTACAAGAACTCATGGAGTCATTGTCCAAAATGTTGTCAGGCAAACATGAGTAAGCAGGGCATCTCCCAATATAACCTTCTGCCCAAGGTCTGTGGCATGTGGAAAATGGTATTTACCTGAATATATTCCTACTTCTATCATACAATCCCTATTTGACCTGGGGGTCCTCTTTGTATACTTACTGCACTTTAAATGCACTATGTACTTTTTGTATATACGTTTTGCAAAAGAGGTTTTTTTTTTTGAAGTGCAGTGTATTTGATTCCTGTTAGCTTGCCCATCCTGAGATTTAACCAGTGCCTTTTGTGTCCTTCACACATAAACCTTCTATGTGCCTTGCCTGTTGTAGTTGTCTATGATTATAAATGTGATATTTTGAATTCTATACCATAATAAAATTTGTTATATTTTTATTATAACTTTTTGGACAATGACTCCATGAGTTCTTGTAGGATTTATGATTTTGGAGAGTTCCTGAATAGTGAAATTGGTCTGTGAGACAGGCATATTGCCAGATCAATCAATTAATATGTATCAGTGAATTTTGTTCACTGCTGAAGTAAGTGTCTACAACCAGAGCTGCATTCAGACTTCGGCCGGGGTGACACTAGCGTACGGCATCCGATGCGAGAGCATGGGATGCGATATGCTACTGTCCCTCGGCTCCTGGGAGCTGCCCCATAGATTAACAGTGGTCCAAGTGCTGTTTTATCGCATAGCACTCGTCCGTATACAACGCAAGTGTGACCCCAGCCTTCTGCTCATTTACTGCAATCCACCCATCAACCAAGGAGCTTAACCCCTTCCCACCGTGCTTGTCACTTGTCATGTGCGCTTTTATGGAACGGGTGGCTGTTTTTCTATCACAAAAAGTTAAGTAAAGCGATCACTTAATGCCATCGTTATGGGATCCCCCCATTCCTTTTTTGTGCTCCCATGAAACCCAGTCAAGCGATACATCAAAATGATCAAAGCATCACAAATTCGAGTCCCAAAAGGGAACTAAAAAATGAAGTAAAAATAATAAAAAGTTGTAAAAAAACAGAAAACTTTGAATAATCCTCCCCTCTTATCCCAGTTGAAAAAAAAAAATCTTATTCATTGTTGGCGCGTCCCGATCAAGGAAAATATAAAATTGATTAAACATATGAGAAATGCAATAAACATAAAAAAAAATCAACATGCCAAAAATGACATTTTTTTGGTTGCTGCACCTCGCCCAAAACATGTAATAAAAAGTGATCAAAATGTCACCTACATTTAAAAAATGGTCAGCTCACAACTAAAAAAAAGCAAGCCCTATATAGTATTCATAGATTGAAAAATACGGAAGTTACAGATCTCAGAAAGTGCTGAACCAATAATTTTTTTTTACAAATGTCTGATGTTTTTTTAGCCTCAAAATAACAAATAAAACTAATATACACGTTTGGAATTGCCGTAATTGTGCTGACCTGTAGATTTTTGCTGCTTGTTCTTTTTTTATTGCACAATGAATAAAACGATTAAAAGCAAAACCCGAAAAAATCAGTGACAGAATTTGTTTTGCCACTTCATAGCAATTGGAATTTTTTTCCCCATTTTTCAGCATATTGTATGGTAAAGTGAAAAGTGTCATTGAAAACTGCAACTCATATGGCTATGGAGATGGATGGAAAAATCACAAAGTTATGGCTCTGGGAAGAAAGAAAGGAAAAAAAAAAAGAACAAAAATTAAAAATTGCAGTCGAGAAGAGGTTTAGGCTTCGCTCTAATGTAGCTGCCATTTAAGCACCTGAAATACATTAGTCTCTGCTAACAGCAAGTCAAAAGATGCAAATCATGAAGAATAATGTTAACTTCTTGCTTTTCCCAAAAAGCTCCCAGCTCTGTGGAGAGTCTTAGAAGCTTCTCTTCTTGTTTACCGGCCTGTACGCACCATGGATAATAACCACAATATTTAATCTCTAATAATAGTGCCGCAGTTGGGAATAAACTTTTTTTTTTCAGAACAAATGTAGTTTTTTCTTTTCTCTGTCGCCCTCTAGTGGTTGTTGTTAAAAAATGCACCATTACATATTTTTGTATTTCCGCACTAAATTAAAAATATTTGCTACTCACAATAGAAGTATCAGAATGCCCCTGATAAAGGCTTTGCCAGCTTCTTACAAAAATGAAATCATTTAATTTTCATCATTAGTGATCGTATTCCAAATAAACTCCTGTGGTTTAGTGGCCAATTCCTAATGACTCTGTTGGTCTAAGATGACAAAGGAGTACTGATATACATTATACATGGGTAAAATATCTAATATTCCTGTAAGTCTATGGTTTGTTAGTCGTACACACTTAAACATTTATTACAATCATTATTAATGATATAAAATTTTAGATGTGGCTCAAGGTTAGTGGTGGTCTTGGGCATTAAAGTATACAGTTTATTTAATAAATTTGATGATTATGACACTCTCTTTTAAATCCCTTTGTAAATTATATTACCTAAGCGATTACTAAGGGAAACAAACTGCATAGGGAGCTTTACAGCTCACATTAAGCGCAATAATAAATTCCTATACAATGAGCTCCCCCTAGTGGTAGAAGGTAGAGTTACAGCCTTTGAATGTTTTTTTTTTCTTTTCCCTGAACTACTTACAGGGGGTTTCCAGGTAGGAAACTCCCTGTGTGCACACGATGCAGAATTCCTGTGGATCCGCAGTGGATTTTACCACGCAGAAACGCTGCGGATCCGCAGTGTGATTTACAGTACAATGTAAATCAATGTAAAAAAAAAACGCTGTGCAGACGCTGCGGATTTTTCCGCGCGGTTTTCCTGCGGTACAAAATCCGCAGCATGTCACTTCTTTTGTGTGGTTTTGCACCTCCCCAGTCTCCAAATCTGCAGGGGGAAAACCGCAGTGGAAAACCGCACAAAAACCGCAAGAAAACCGCATTAAAAATGGAAGAAATCCGCAGGAAACATGCAGGTCATTTGACCTGCGGATTTCTTCAATTCTGCGCGGAAAAATCTGCAGGGCAAAAAAGTACATGTGCACTCAGCCTAAGTGTGTCACTGAAACTATGGATTATCTTGAAGTCATCTTAACTCCTTAACCCCCAAGGGTGGTTTGCACGTTAATGACCAGGCCAATTTTTACAATTCTGACCACTGTCCCTTTATGAGGCAATAACTCTGGAACACTTCCATGGATCCCTGTGATTCTGACACTGTTTTCTCGTGACATATTGTACTTCATTTTAGTGGTAAAATTTCATTGATATAACTTGCGTTTAATTGTGATAAAAACGGAAATTTGGCGAAAATGTTGAAAATTTTGCAATTTTCCAACTTTGAATTTTTATGCCCTTAAATTACAGAGATATGGAACACAAAAAAGTTAATAAGTAACATTTCACATATGTTTACATCAGCACAATTTTGGAACCGAAATTTTTTTTTGCTAGGAAGTTATAAGGGTTAAAAGTTGACCAGCAATTTCTCATTTTTACAACACCATTTTATTTTTACGGACCACATCACATTTGAAGTCACTTTGAGGGGTCTCTATGATAGAAAATACCCAAAAGTGACACCATTCTAAAAGCTGCACCACTCAAGGTGCTCAAAACCACATTCAATAAGTTTATTAACCCTTCAGGTGCTTCACAGGAATTTTTTGAATGTTTAAAAAAAATGAACATTTAACTTTTTTTCACAAAAAAATTACTTCAGGTCCAATTTTTTTTATTTTACCAAGAGTAACAGGAGAAATTGGACAGCAAAAGTTATTACGCAATTTCTCCTGAGTACGCTGATACCTGATATGTGGGGGGGAACGACTGTTTCGGTGCATGGCAGAGCTCAGAAGGGAAGGAGCACCGTTTGACTTTTTCAATGCAAAATTGGCTGGAATTCAGATCGGACGCCGTCAGGTTTGGAGAGCCCCTGATGTGCCTAAACAGTGGAAACCCCTCACAAGTGACCCCATTTTGGAAACTAGACCCCCCAAGGAACTTATCTAGATATGTGGTGAGAACTTTGAACCCACAAGGGCTTCACAGAAAGTTTATAACAGATTAAAAACACATGTGACATGCACAAGTGTGAACAAGTCGGTAAGACAACGTTCACACCACCCACTAACTGAGACACAACAAGAAAACAGATTTGCAAAAATACTCTACAGTAAAATATATGACAGTAATCAGCAAGTGCTGGATAACAAAAACAGGGTATTTAGTCGATACTTTTTTTGCAAAAAAATGTACACCAAGCTGCTTCACCATGTCAAGGTAACCCGTATTGTAGCAGTCCCTATCTAATGTATTTAAAACCTGAACATCTGAACAGTGTCTAAAATGAACAGGATTCGGACAGGCGCTTCTTAGTATGGGCTTGTGGTGCAAGACAGCTCTTTTGTGCATGCCACACAAGAGAGGGGTGGGGTCTCTCAAACCATGCTAGGCAAGGAAAAAACGGATTAAAAACACATGTGACATGCACAAGTGTGAACAAGTCAGTAAGACAACGTTCACACCACCCACTAACTGAGACACAACAAGAAAACAGATTTGCAAAAATACTCTGCAGTAAAATATATGACAGTAATCAGCAAGTGCTGGATAACAATTACAGGGTATTTAGTCGATACGTTTTTTTGCAGAAAAATGTACACCAAGCTGCTTCACCGCGTCAGGGTAACCCATATTGAAGCAGTCCCTATCTAATGTACAGTCATGGCCAAAAGTATTGACACCCCTGCAATTCTGTCAGATAATACTCAGTTTCTTCCTGAAAATGATTGCAAACACAAATTCTTTGGTATTATTATCTTCATTTAATTTGTGTTAAATGAAAAAACACAAAAAGAATTGTCCTAAAGCCAAATTGGATATAATTCCACACCAAACATAACAAAGAGGGTGGACAAAAGTATTGGCACTGTTCGAAAAATCATGTGATGCTTCTCTAATTTGTGTAATTAACAGCACCTGTAACTTACCTGTGGCACCTAACAGGTGTTGGCAATAACTAAATCACACTTGCAGCCAGTTGACATGGATTAAAGTTGACTCAACCTCTGTCCGGTGTCCTTGTGTGTACCACATTGAGCATGGAGAAAAGAAAGAAGACCAAAGAACTGTCTGAGGACTTGAGAAACCAAATTGTGAGGAAGCATGAGCAATCTCAAGGCTACAAGTCCATCTCCAAAGATCTGAATGTTCCTGTGTCTACCGTGCGCAGTGTCATCAAGAAGTTTAAAGCCCATGGCACTGTGGCTAACCTCCCTAGATGTGGACGGAAAAGAAAGATTGACAAGAGATTTCAACGCAAGATTGTTCAGATGTTGGATAAAGAACCTCGACTAACATCCAAACAAGTTCAAGCTGCCCTGCAGTCCAAGGGTACAATGGTGTCAACCCGTACTATCCGTCGGCGTCTGAATGAAAAGGGACTGTATGGTAGGAGACCCAGGAAGACTCCACTTCTTACCCCGAGACATAAAAAAGCCAGGCTGGAGTTTGCCAAAACTTACCTGAAAAAGCCTAAAACATTTTGGAAGAATGTTCTCTGGTCAGATGAGACAAAAGTAGAGCTTTTAGGGCAAAAGCATCAACATAGAGTTTACAGGAGAAAAAAGAGGCATTCAAAGAAAAGTACACGGTCCCTACAGTCAAACATGGCGGAGGTTCCCTGATGTTTTGGGGTTGCTTTGCTGCCTCTGGCACTGGACTGCTTGACCGTGTGCATGGCATTATGAAGTCAGAAGACTACCAACAAATTTTTCAGCATAATTAAGGGCCCAGTGTGAGAAAGCTGGGTCTACCTCAGAGGTCATGGGTCTTCCAGCAGGACAATAACCCCAAACACACTTCAAAAAGCACTAGAAAATGGTTTGAGAGAAAGCACTGGAGACTTCTAAGGTGGCCAGCAAAGAGTCCAGACCTGAATCCCATAGAACACCTGTGGAGAGATCTAAAAATGGCAGTTTGGAGAAGGCACCCTTCATATATCAGGGACCTGGAGTAGTTTGCCAAAGAAGAATGGTCTAATATTCCAGCAGAGCATTGTAAGAAACTCATTGATGGTTACCGGAAGCGGTTGGTCGCAGTTATTTTGGCTAAAGGTTGTGCAACCAAGTATTAGGCTGAGGGTGCCAATACTTTTGTCCGGCCCATTATTGGAGTTTTGTGTGAAATGATCAATGTTTTGCTTTTTGCTTCATTCTCTTTTGTGTTTTTTCATTTAAGACAAATTAAATGAAGATAATAATACCAAAGAATTTGTGTTTGCAATCATTTTCAGGAAGAAACTGAATATTATCTGACAGAATTGCAGGGGTGTCCATACTTTTGGCCATGACTGTATTTAAAACCTGAACATCTGAACAGTGTCTAAAATGAACAGGATTCGGACTGGCGCTTCTTAGTATGGGCTTGTGGTGCAAGACAGCTCTTTTGTGCATGCCACACAAGAGAGGGGTGGGGTCTCTCAAACCATGCTAGGCAAGGAAAAACGGATTAAAAACACATGTGACATGCACAAGTGTGAACAAGTCGGTAAGACAACGTTCACACCACCCACTAACTGAGACACAGCAAGAAAACAGATTGGTGTACATTTTTTTGCAAAAAAAGTATCGACTTAATACCCTGTATTTGGTATCCAGCACTTGCTGATTACTGTCATATATTTTACTGCAGAGTATTTTTGCAAATCTGTTTTCTTGTTGTTTCTTAGAAAGTTTATAACGTACAACCATACAATTAAAAAAATCATATTTTTTCCTCAAAAATGATCTTTTCACCCCCAAGTTTTAATTTCCCAAGGGTAACAGGACCCTAAATGTTATTGTGCAATTTGTCCTGAGTACGCTGATACCCCATATGTGGGGGTAAACGACTATTTGGGCGCATGGCAGAGCTCGGAAGGGAAGCGGCGCCATTTGACTTTTTTGGCTGGAATTGAGATCAGACACCATGTTGCGTTTGGAAAGCCCCTGATGTGCCAAAACAGTGGAAACTCCCCACAAATGACACCATTTTGGAAACTAGACCCCCAAGGAACTTAGCTAGATGAGTGGTGAGAACTTTGAACCCCCATGGGCTTCACAGAAGTTTATAACGTACAGCCGTACAATTAAAAAATCATATTTTTTCCACAAAAATGACCTTTTCACCCTCAATTTGTATTTTTCCATGGGTAATAGGACCCCAACAGTTATTGTGCAAATTGTCCTGAGTACGCTGATACCCCATATGTGGGGGTAAACCACTATTTGGGCGCATGGCAGAGCTCGGAAGGGAAGCAGCGCCATTTGACTTTTGTGGCTGGAATTGAGATTGGACGCCAAGTCGCGTTTGGAAAGCCCCTGATGTGCCAAAACAGTGGAAACCCCCCACAAGTGACACCAATTTGGAAACTAGACCCCCAAGGAACTTATCTAGATGTGTGGTGAGAACTTTGAACCTCCCAGGGCTTCACAGAAGTTTATAACGTGCAGTCGTAAAATTAAAAATTCACATTTTTTCCACAAAAATGATCTTTTCACCCCCAATTTTTATTTTCTCAAGGGTAACAGGACCGTAAAAGTTATTGTGCAATTTGTCCTGAGTACGTTGATATCCCACATGTGGGGGTAAACCACTATTTGGGCGCATGGCAGAGCTCGGAAGGGAAGCAGCGCCATTTGACTTTTTTGGCTGGAATTGGGATTGGATGCCATGCCGCGTTTGGAAAGCCTCTGATGTGCCTAAACAGTGGAAACCCCCCCACAACTGACACCATTTTGGAAACTAGACCCCCCAAGGAACTTATATAGATATGTGGTGAGCACTTTGAAACCCCCAGTGCTCCACAGAAATTTATAATGCCCGGGCACGAAAATAAAAAAATCATATTTTTTCCACAAACATGATCTTTTAGTCCCCAATTTTTTTATTTTCCAAAGGGTAACAGGAGAAATTGGACCACAAAAGTTGTTGTTCAATTTGTCCTGAGTGCGCTGATACCCCATATGTGGGAGAAAACTACTGTATGGGCACACATCAGGGCTTGGAAGGGAAGTAGTAACGTTTTGAAATACAGACTTTGATGGAATGGTCTGCGGGTGTCATGTCGCGTTTGGAGAGCCTCTGATGTGCCTAAACTGTTGAAACTCCCCACAAGTGACCCCATTTTGGAAACTAGACCCCCCCATGGAACTTATCTAGATGTGTGGTGAGCACTTTGAACCCCCAATTGCTTCACAGAAGTTTATAACGCGTGAAAATAAAAAAATTATATATTTTTTTCCACAAGAATGATATTTTTGCCCCCAATTTTTTATTTTCCTAAGGGTAACAGGAGAAATTGGAATCCAAAAGTTGTTTTGCAATTTGTCCTGAGTAGGCTGATACCCCATATGTGGGGGTAAAACACTGTTTGGGCACATAGCAGAGCTTGGAAGGGAAGGAGCACCGTTTGACTTTTTCAATGCAGAATTGGCTGGAATTGAGATCAGACGCCATGTTGCGTTTGGAGAGCACCTGATGTGCCCAAACAGTGGAAACCCCCCCAATTCTAACTCCATCCCTAACCCCACCACACCCCTAACCCTAATCTCAGCCCTAACCCTAACCTTAACCCTAGCCCTAACCCTACCCCTAACCCTAATGGGAAAATGGAAATAAATACATTTTTTTAATTTTATTATTTTACCCTAACTAAGGGGGTGATAAAAAGGGGTTTGATTTACTATTTATGGCGGGTTTTTAGGTTTGGCAGCTGCCTCACACTAAAAGACGCTTTTTATTGTAAAATTAGTTTTTGCATCACCACATTTTGAGAGCTATAATTTTTCCATATTTTGACCCACCGAGTCATGTGAGGTCTTATTTTTTGCAGGAAGAGTTGACATTTTTATTGGTACCATTTTTGGGCATGTGACATTTTTTGATCGCTTTTTATTCCGATTTTTGGGACGCAGAATGAACAAAAACCAGCATTTCAATAATTTGTTTTGGGAGGTGCATTTACACCGTTCCACGTGCGGTAAAAGTGATGCAGCGGTTTTATTCTTCGGGTCAGTACCATTACAGCGATACCTCATTTATGTCTTTTTTTTATGTTTTGGCGCTTTTATGCAGTAAAAACAATTTTACATAAAAAATTATTTTTGCATTGCTTAATTCTGCGAGCTATAACTTTTTTATTTTTTCACTGATGACGCTGTATGGCAGCTCGCTTTTTGCGGGACAAGATGATGTTTTCAACGGTACCATGGTTATTTATATCCGTCTTTTTTGATCGCGCGTTATTGCACTTTTTGTTTGGCGGTATGATAATAAAGCATTATTTTTTGCTTTGTTTTTTATTTTTATTTTTTAAGGGGTTAGCTAAAGGGGTTAACTGATGGGACAGTTTTATAGGGCGGGTCATTACGGACACGGCAATACCAAATATGTGTACTTTTACTGTTTTGAGGTTTTTTTATTTCCAAAAAGTTAATTTATTAGGGAATATATTTTTTTTAAATTTAGTTAGCGATTTTTTATAAGTTATTTTTACACTTTTTTTTTAACCTCATTACAATGTCCCAGGGGGGACACAGCTGTCATGTGACAGATCGCTGATCTGTCACATCACAGATCGCTGTGACAGATCAGGTGCTGGAGGCTTCCTCATGCCGGCGCTTTGCAGGCATGAGGAAGCAGGCTTGTTGTGAGTTCATTCTCACCAGTTGTGAGTTCCTCTTCTGGACTCCCAGTTTTTCTGCTAATGTTCACACTTGATTTTGTTGGTCTATTCAGTTTTTTGTGAGGTCTGCCAGCCCTGGCTGGGGGCTGAGCTGAATTTCCACTCTTATTTATCAGTATTTGGCCAATTGGCTTTTTGTCCCTTACTAGTTCGGTCTCTTTTTGCTCTGTCTCAGAATATTTCAGAGTGCTGATATAGTGGGAGAAGTCTAGTGACTTCAGGGTTAATTTTGCTATCAGAAGTGTTGGACTTTATTTTGTAGGGTTTTTTGCAGGTTGCAGATAGTGTCTTTCCTTTCCTTTCCTGTCTAGTTAGTTTGGGCCCCATCATTTGCTCAGCCTATTTTCCTGCCTGTGTTTGTGCCTTCATCTTGTTTCACCGTCAATACATATGTGGGGGCTATCTATTCCTCTGGGGTCTGCTCTGGGGCAGTTAGTTTTCCTTTTCTTGCTTTAGGCTTATGTATTCCTCCAGCCGTGATGAGGCGTCTAGGTTGATCGTAGGCACGCTCCACGGCTTCTGCTAGTTGTGTGGTAAGATCAGGGATCTGCAATCTGCATAGTTACCAACCACTCTGTTTTCTGTGGCTTAGCTTGTTTGCTTTTTTCCCCACGGTGACCCATTCATAACACAGGCTCCCTGAAGGCCCCGAAGGTCCCTGCCGCCATTTTGGATCCGGGGACCTGCAGGGAAGGAGGGATAGT
Source organism: Dendrobates tinctorius (assembly GCF_039654945.1). Lineage (NCBI taxonomy): Eukaryota > Metazoa > Chordata > Amphibia > Anura > Dendrobatidae > Dendrobates > Dendrobates tinctorius. The sequence goes on along the minus strand of NW_027361696.1, from coordinate 38,685,166 downwards.
ACGCCATAGCGATCAGCGGTGCTCACATGGTGAGCGCCGCTGATCGTGGCCGGGTGTCAGCTGATTATCACAGCTGACACCCTGCACTATTTGTCAGGGGTGGTCACGGGCCGCCCCCGACATGTTAACCTCTGGTACACTGTGATCAAACACGATTGCAGTGTACCGGGGCTTTAGGGAAGCATCGGCAGGGAGGGGGCTCCCTCTGTGCTTCCCTGAGCCCCTGCTGATCGCCGCTGAGCGCCGCTAATCGCTATGAGGTACTATCCCGTCCCTGGGTATTAAGTCCCAGGTCACATGGATGGGATAGTTTGTCATATGGCAGATTTTCCTGAAGCATTTTTTTTTACTTTTTATGATCACTATCAGGATAACCTGACTTTTTGTCTCTCAGTTCCAGTTAGGAACTTGCAGCTCTCTGGCGACCCCCCTTATCCTCAGGTAAATCAGGGAACTGCACCTATGTTAAGTAGTCGCTGAAAAGGCTGCCTTGTCACGTACTGGCTATTGGGCACTCTTCAGTGAAGGCGGTATGTGTATCATCAGTCCCAGGCCGGGAATACACACATAAAGCTCCGATCCGTCACTGCCAAGGTTACCAATTACACAAGGACACCACGCTGCCACCCGTCGTTTGATACCAAAGCCCATATTGGGTCAGGAACCCACCCAAGGTAGCAGGATTTTGAGTGGAGAATGTGATGGCTTGATCATAGAGCAAAAAGAACAAAACTAGTAAATTTATAACTTCACTCCAGAAAATATCGGCACTGTTTACAAAAATAAAAAAGATTTTACAAAAGGAGACAAAACAATATGTGCAGACAGTTAGAAATAAAAGGTATTAAAATGTGAAACTTACTCTATCTCAGTCACAGGTATGACGTGTTGATAAAGGGGAAGAGAGCCGTCCCAAAGCAATGGGTCAGCACAGTCTGTCGCCTAGCTGACTCTCTTGCATCTAACAACTCCCCAAATATGCTTTTCAGTTTTATTCTTTGCCCACAACCCTAGGGACTCCTCCCTTGCTGACCTCACTGGTGGGCTGGGTTAAAGGATGCACGCCCTTTCTGAAAATGTATTAAAATCTCCTATCTTCCATATCTTTGGCTGGAAAGCTCACAGGGTGACGATAGGGGAATCACATTTTCCCCTGCAAAGTGACCATTCTTTTGAGACCAAATATGGCATGCCTGCATGTTACTGGGAGGCAGAAACTATTTCCCATGTTTCTGATAGCCCTAAAGGCCACAAAGCATTGCCATGCGTAGCCCCAATCACCCTGGTCCTGGAAATCTATTTTTCCTGTCTCTAGGATTATTGTGTGTTATTAAATTCAACCTGGAATATCATGCCTAATAGACAAAGGAATATCTTGGAGGGAAAAAGACACACTTAACTCTGCCAGAGTTAGTATGCAATAAAAGTGACCATTTGCTGAAGGGAGAGGGAGTGGACAGAATTTCACAGATGCAGACTGAGCGGGCTGCAGCAGTGCGAGGGGGATTGCAGTGGGTACTGGGTTGTTCACAAACCAATAGGCGGAGGAGTAACAGGCAGCCCTGTATGTGTACCTACAGACCTCTCAGTATTCCTCCATGCACACCTCTGAGGGCTCTCCCCACCGGGATAACCCATCTGCGTTGCCATGCTTGCTTCCCTTTTTGGTGTTGAACAGTAAAGTCATACTGCGGGAGGGCAAGTCTCCAGCGTAGCAGCCTTCCTTTGGTATCGGACACGATGTGCAGCTAATTCAGGGGGTTATGGTCGGTCACTATGGTGAAGGTGCGCCCGTACAGGTAGGGCTGCAAGCATTGCAGCGCCCAAACCATGGCCAGACACTCCTCTAGGGTGGAATAGGCCACTTCCCTCGGCAGGAGCACAGCACCGAAGCCAAACTCGCTGGCGTCAGTCTGTACTAAGAACGGCCGACTGCTGTTGACTGCCGTTAGCACAGGAGAGCTGCTCAGGGCTGTCTTGATAGCCTGAAAGACCCCCTCACAGTCGTTTGTCCAATCGACTGTATGGGGTAGGTTTTTCTTGGTGAGGTCTGTCAAGGGCTTCGCAAGGTTACTATAGTTTTGTACAAAGCAATAGCATCCACTTTCCCAGGCTCTGGCCTCATAATATCCCCGCCTACCCAGTGATCCAGGCAGTGGACATCGCTCATGCCCTTCTGACACTTCCCCGACTTGATGGTCAAGCCTGCTTGGTGGATGCACCCGAGCACCTGCTGCAGATGCTCAAGGTGATCCTCCCAGGTGGAACTGAAGATGCCAATGTCATCCAGGTACACCAACGCCCACCTCTCCCGTCCCTGGAGCTGGTGATTGACCATCCGCTGGAATGTGGCAGGGGCATTCTTCATGCCAAATGACATGACCGTGCACTCGTACAGTCCAAAAGTGGTGGTAAAAGTGGACTTCTCCTGTGCCTCAGGGCTCAGGGTAATCCCCGGCTCAGATCCATAATGGATAGATAGCGTGTGCTAGCTACCCGATCAAGCAGCTCCTTGATACGTGGCATTGGGTGCGTATCGGAGGCCGTTATGGCATTGAGACCCAGTAATCCACACAGAACTGGGTGGTCTGATCCTTCTTTGGCACCAGGACTACAGGTGAGGCTCACGCGCTCTTGTCCTCTTAATCACCCCCAACTGTAACATCTCATCGATCTCCTGGCACATGACGTGCTGCACCTCATCCGAGATCCGATAGGATGTCCGCAAGATTGGGGCATGATTCCCGGTGTCCACTTCATGGACCGCTACCTTAGTCATTCCAGGCAGGTTGGTAAACACAGCATGGATGGATTCCAGCATTGCTCGCAGCTGTGACCGCTGGTGTATGGATAGGAATGCACTTACCTTCACGTCCTCTATGGACCAACCGGCCTTCCCTTGGGCTTGCATTTCCAGGAGGGGGTCTTCCTCCCCATACTCAGGCCGATTGCAGACCGGTAGGATGCAGGCTCGACAATCATGATGAGCCTTCATCATATTGATGTGTAAGGCCTACTGCCTACCCTGGGCATGGTCAAGAGTGACCACGTAGGTGACCGGGTTAAGCTGTTGGTGTATGATGTACGGGCCCTCCCAGGTTTCCTGAAACTTGTCTTTTGGTACAGGGACCGGCACCCAGACCATTTGACCCACCTGTTAGGTCCGCTCTTGGGTGGTCTAGTCATACCAGTGCTTCTGGTCCACCTGGGCCTGCGCTATGTTGTCATGCACCAACTGCGCTAAGGTCTGAATCTTCTCACGGACGAGCATCACATACTTCACAATGAACACTTCTGAAGGGCTCTTCTTTCCTGGATTTCCATACCAACCCAAGAGGCCCCCGGACTCGTCTGCTGTACAGGAGCTCAAAGGGGGAGAACCACGTCGAGGCCTGTGGAACCTCTCGGTAAACAAATAGCAGGTGTGGGAGAAAACGCTCCCAGTTGCATCCATGGTACTCAACCAGCATTTTTAGCATCTATTTGTGGGTACTGTTGAATCGCTTACACAAACCATTGGTTTGAGGATGAAACGCGCTCGATACCGAATGCCGTACCTGCATTTTCTTACAGAGAGCCTCCATTAGATGAGATGTGAATTGAGTCCCCTGGTCGGTAAGCATCTCCCTGGGAAATCCTACTCGGGAAAAGATAGCCAACAGGGCATCTGCCACCTTATCTGCCCTAGTTGAGGGCAGTGCCACTGCCTCCGGATACCAGGTGGCATAGTCTACCACAGTAAGGATGTGACACTTTCCAGAGCAGCTGGGTATGGCTAGTGGTCCCACAATGTCCACAGCAATCCTCTGGAAAGGCTCCTCTATCACTGGCAAAGAGATCAGGGGAGCTTATGGAGAAGGCCCTGACTTTACCCCTCTCTGACAGGTGATACAGGAGCGGCAGTAGTTTGTCCCCTTTTTGGGCCAATAGAAGTGTTGAGACAGCCGGGCCTTAGTTTTGCTGACCTCCAAGTGCCCAGTGAGTGGAATCTCATGGGTAATCCGTAACAACTCACCCCTTAATTGATAGGGTATGACCAGCTGTCTCTTCCTCAACCACTTACTACCATTTACGTTGGTTTTAATATTAGTGTTAGGGACCTGCAAATTATGAGGAGCCTTGACGTGGCTTGCAGGCTCTTTCTATTTTGGCCAAAATATTAACCAATACCTCATTTAATGTATTCATTGTATGCATTAATTTTTTGCACTTATCATATCATTTTTTGCAGGATGCAGCCGGGCCTCTTTTTGTTGGCTTGGTCTATTGGGCGTCTGTCACTGTGTGTTGCATATTATAGTGCTGGAGCAGCCCACCTGAGAATACTATGGGCGTCACTAATAGGTTGCAAGCCAGACACTTTGCATCACACTTACATGTGTGGCTGACATCCTTGGCAAGCCTTATCTATGTGCATTTTTTCTACTAGGCAGCCAACCCCTCCATGGTTTGGTAGGTGTGGGGTGGTTGTTTTTATCAGTAGTTTGCACCTGAGCTGCCCCTTGCCTTTATTAGTGCAGGCCTGCTGCATCCTGCTATATGTGCATTTGTCATCAGACAGGGTTTTGGGAAGGCCATATCTTGTGGTATGAGTTTTTTTGAATTTTTTCTATGTTAGCTGTTTTGATATTAGTGTTAGGGACCTGCAAATTATGAGCAGCCTTGACGTGGCTTGCAGGCTCTATCTATTTTGGCCAACATGTTAACTAATACCTCATTTAACCCCTTCACCCCCAAGGGTGGTTTGCACGTTCATGACCGGGCCAATTTTTACAATTCTGACCACTGTACCTTTATGAGGTCATAACTCTGGAACGCTTCCATGGATACCGGTGATTCTGACATTGTTTTCTCGTGACATATTGTACTTCATGTTAGTGGTAAAATTTCTTTCAAATAACTTGCGTTTATTTGTGAGAAAAATGGAAATTTGGCGAAAATTTTGAAAATTTCGCAATTTTCCAACTTTGAATTTTTATGCCCTTAAATCACAGAAATACGGCACACAAAAAACTTGATATCTAACATTTCCCACATGTTTACTTTACATCAGCACAATTTTGGAACCAAAATTTTTTTTTGTTAGGAAGTTATAAGGGTTAAAAGTTGACCAGCGATTTCTCATTTTTACAACACCATTTTATTTTTAGGACCACATCACATTTG